>NW_028276410.1:120000-132500 GCF_052056855.1 Sturnus vulgaris
AATAACCCTAACCCTAACCCTAAACCAACTAGCCCTAACACTAACCATAAGCCTAACCTTTAGCAAAATAACCCTAACCATAACCCAAACCCAACTAACCATAACCCTAACCCTAACCCTAACCCTAACCCTAACCCTAGCCCAAATAACCCTAACCCTAACCCTAACCCTGACCCTAAACCTAACCCTAAACCAAATAACCCTAACCCTAACCCTAAACCAACTAGCCCTAACACTAACCATAAGCCTAACCTTTACCAAAATAACCCTAACCATAACCCAAACCCAACTAACCATAACCCTAACCCTAACCCTAACCCTAACCCTAACCCTAACCCTAGCCCATATAACCCTAACCCTAACCCTAACCCCGACCCTAAACCTAACCCTAAACCAAATAACCCTAACCCTAACCCTAAACCAACTAGCCCTAACACTAACCATAAGCCTAAACTTTACCAAAATAACCCTAACCATAACCCAAACCCAACTAACCATAACCCTAACCCTAACCCTAACCCTAACCCTAACCCTAACCCTAGCCCAAATAACCCTAACCCTAACCCTAACCCTGACCCTAAACCTAACCCTAAACCAAATAACCCTAACCCTAACCCTAAACCAACTAGCCCTAACACTAACCATAAGCCTAACCTTTACCAAAATAACCCTAACCATAACCCAAACCCAACTAACCATAACCCTAACCCTAACCCTAACCCTAACCCTAACCCTAACCCTAGCCCAAATACCCCTAACCCTAACCCTAACCCTGACCCTAAACCTAACCCTAAACCAAATAACCCTAACCCTAACCCTAAACCAACTAGCCCTAACACTAACCATAAGCCTAACCTTTACCAAAATAACCCTAACCATAACCCAAACCCAACTAACCATAACCCTAACCCTAACCCTAACCCTAACACTAACCCTAACCCTAGCCCAAATAACCCTAACCCTAACCATAAACCAGACCCTACACCTAACACTAAACCAAATAACCCTAACCCTAACCCTAAACCAACTAGCCCTAACACTAACCATAAGCCTAACCTTTACCAAAATAACCCTAACCATAACCCAAACCCAACTAACCATAACCCTAACCCTAACCCTAACCCTAACCCTAACCCTAACCCTAGCCCAAATAACCCTAACCCTAACCCTAACCCTGAGCCTAAACCTAACCCTAAACCAAATAACCCTAACCCTAACCCTAAACCAACTAGCCCTAACACTAACCATAAGCCTAACCTTTACCAAAATAACCCTAACCATAACCCTAACCCAACTAACCCTAACCCTAACCCTAACCCTAACCCTAGCCCAAATAACCCTAACCCTAACCCTAACCCTGACCCTAAACCTAACCCTAAACCAAATAACCCTAACCCTAACCCTAAACCAACTAGCCCTAACACTAACCATAAGCCTAACCTTTACCAAAATAACCCTAACCATAACCAAAACCCAACTAACCATAACCCTAACCCTAACCCTAACCCTAACCCTAACCCTAACCCTAACCCTAACCCTAGCCCAAATAACCCTAACCCTAACCCTAACCCTGACCCTAAACCTAACCCTAAACCAAATAACCCTAACCCTAACCCTAAACCAACTAGCCCTAACACTAACCATAAGCCTAACCTTTACCAAAATAACCCTAACCATAACCCAAACCCAACTAACCATAACCCTAACCCTAACCCTAACCCTAACCCTAACCCTAACCCTAACCCTAGCCCAAATAACCCTAACCCTAACCCTAACCCTGACCCCAAACCTAACCCTAAACCAAATAACCCTAACCCTAACCCTAAACCAACTAGCCCTAACACTAACCATAAGCCTAACCTTTACCAAAATAACCCTAACCATAACCCAAACCCAACTAACCATAACCCTAACCCTAACCCTAACCCTAACCCTAACCCTAACCCTAACCCTAGCCCAAATAACCCTAACCCTAACCCTAACCCTGAGCCTAAACCTAACCCTAAACCAAATAACCCTAACCCTAACCCTAAACCAACTAGCCCTAACACTAACCATAAGCCTAACCTTTACCAAAATAACCCTAACCATAACCCAAACCCAACTAACCATAACCCTAACCCTAACCCTAACCCTAACCCTAACCCTAACCCTAGCCCATATAACCCTAACCCTAACCCTGACCCCGACCCTAAACCTAACCCTAAACCAAATAACCCTAACCCTAACCCTAAACCAACTAGCCTAACACTAACCATAAGCCTAACCTTTACCAAAATAACCCTAACCATAACCCAAACCCAACTAACCATAACCCTAACCCTAACCCTAACCCTAACCCTAACCCTAGCCCAAATAACCCTAACCCTAACCCTAACCCTGACCCTAAACCTAACCCTAAACCAAATAACCCTAACCCTAACCCTAAACCAACTAGCCCTAACACTAACCATAAGCCTAACCTTTACCAAAATAACCCTAACCATAACCCAAACCCAACTAACCATAACCCTAACCCTAACCCTAACCCTAACCCTAACCCTAGCCCAAATAACCCTAACCCTAACCCTAACCCTGACCCTAAACCTAACCCTAAACCAAATAACCCTAACCCTAACCCTAAACCAACTAGCCCTAACACTAACCATAAGCCTAACCTTTACCAAAATAACCCTAACCATAACCCAAACCCAACTAACCATAACCCTAACCCTAACCCTAACCCTAACACTAACCCTAACCCTAGCCCAAATAACCCTAACCCTAACCATAAACCTGACCCTACACCAAACACTAAACCAAATAACCCTAACCCTAACCCTAAACCAACTAGCCCTAACACTAACCATAAGCCTAACCTTTAGCAAAATAACCCTAACCATAACCCAAACCCAACTAACCATAACCCTAACCCTAACCCTAACCCTAACCCTAACCCTAACCCTAGCCCAAATAACCCTAACCCTAACCCTAACCCTGACCCTAAACCTAACCCTAAACCAAATAACCCTAACCCTAACCCTAAACCAACTAGCCCTAACACTAACCATAAGCCTAACCTTTACCAAAATAACCCTAACCATAACCCAAACCCAACTAACCCTAACCCTAACCCTAACCCTAACCCTAACCCTAACCCTAACCCTAGCCCAAATAACCCTAACCCTAACCCTAACCCTGACCCTAAACCTAACCCTAAACCAAATAACCCTAACCCTAACCCTAAACCAACTAGCCCTAACACTAACCATAAGCCTAACCTTTACCAAAATAACCCTAACCATAACCCTAACCCAACTAACCATAACCCTAACCCTAACCCTAACCCTAACCCTAACCCTAACCCTAGCCCAAATAACCCTAACCCTAACCCTAAACCTGACCCTAAACCTAAACCTAAACCAAATACCCCTAACCCTAACCTTAAACCAACTAGCCCTAACACTAACCATAAGCCTAACCTTTAGCAAAATAACCCTAACCATAACCCAAACCCAACTAACCATAACCCTAACCCTAACCCTAACCCTAACCCTAACCCTAACCCTAACCCTAACCCTAACCCTAGCCCATATAACCCTAACCCTAACCCTAACCCTGACCCTAAACCTAACCCTAAACCAAATAACCCTAACCCTAACCCTAAACCAACTAGCCCTAACACTAACCATAAGCCTAACCTTTACCAAAATAACCCTAACCATAACCCAAACCCAACTAACCATAACCCTAACCCTAACCCTAACCCTAACCCTAACCCTAACCCTAACCCTAACCCTAACCCTAACCCTAACCCTAGCCCAAATAACCCTAACCCTAACCCTAACCCTGACCCTAAACCTAACCCTAAACCAAATAACCCTAACCCTAACCCTAAACCAACTAGCCCTAACACTAACCATAAGCCTAACCTTTACCAAAATAACCCTAACCATAACCCAAACCCAACTAACCATAACCCTAACCCTAACCCTAACCCTAACACTAACCCTAACCCTAGCCCAAATAACCCTAACCCTAACCATAAACCTGACCCTACACCAAACACTAAACCAAATAACCCTAACCCTAACCCTAAACCAACTAGCCCTAACACTAACCATAAGCCTAACCTTTACCAAAATAACCCTAACCATAACCCAAACCCAACTAACCATAACCCTAACCCTAACCCTAACCCTAACCCTAGCCCAAATAACCCTAACCCTAACCCTAACCCTGACCCTAAACCTAACCCTAAACCAAATAACCCTAACCCTAACCCTAAACCAACTAGCCCTAACACTAACCATAAGCCTAACCTTTACCAAAATAACCCTAACCATAACCCTAACCCAACTAACCCTAACCCTAACCCTAACCCTAACCCTAACCCTAGCCCAAATAACCCTAACCCTAACCCTAACCCTGACCCTAAACCTAACCCTAAACCAAATAACCCTAACCCTAACCCTAAACCAACTAGCCCTAACACTAACCATAAGCCTAACCTTTACCAAAATAACCCTAACCATAACCCAAACCCAACTAACCCTAACCCTAACCCTAACCCTAACCCTAACCCTAACCCTAACCCTAGCCCAAATAACCCTAACCCTAACCCTAACCCTGACCCTAAACCTAACCCTAAACCAAATAACCCTAACCCTAACCCTAAACCAACTAGCCCTAACACTAACCATAAGCCTAACCTTTACCAAAATAACCCTAACCATAACCCTAACCCAACTAACCATAACCCTAACCGTAACCCTAACCCTAACCCTAACCCTAACCCTAGCCCAAATAACCCTAACCCTAACCCTAAACCTGACCCTAAACCTAAACCTAAACCAAATACCCCTAACCCTAACCTTAAACCAACTAGCCCTAACACTAACCATAAGCCTAACCTTTAGCAAAATAACCCTAACCATAACCCAAACCCAACTAACCATAACCCTAACCCTAACCCTAACCCTAACCCTAACCCTAACCCTAACCCTAACCCTAGCCCATATAACCCTAACCCTAACCCTAACCCTGACCCTAAACCTAACCCTAAACCAAATAACCCTAACCCTAACCCTAAACCAACTAGCCCTAACACTAACCATAAGCCTAACCTTTACCAAAATAACCCTAACCATAACCCAAACCCAACTAACCATAACCCTAACCCTAACCCTAACCCTAACCCTAACCCTAACCCTAACCCTAGCCCAAATAACCCTAACCCTAACCCTAACCCTGAGCCTAAACCTAACCCTAAACCAAATAACCCTAACCCTAACCCTAAACCAACTAGCCCTAACACTAACCATATGCCTAACCTTTACCAAAATAACCCTAACCATAACCCAAACCCAACTAACCATAACCCTAACCCCAACCCTAACCCTAACCCTAACCCTAACCCTAGCCCAAATAACCCTAACCCTAACCCTAACCCTGACCCTAAACCTAACCCTAAACCAAATAACCCTAACCCTAACCCTAAACCAACTAGCCCTAACACTAACCATAAGCCTAACCTTTACCAAAATAACCCTAACCATAACCCTAACCCAACTAACCATAACCCTAACCCTAACCCTAACCCTAACCCTAACCCTAGCCCAAATAACCCTAACCCTAACCCTAACCCTGACCCTAAACCTAACCCTAAACCAAATAACCCTAACCCTAACCCTAAACCAACTAGCCCTAACACTAACCATAAGCCTAACCTTTACCAAAATAACCCTAACCATAACCCAAACCCAACTAACCATAACCCTAATCCTAACCCTAACCCTAACCCTAACCCTAACCCTAACCCTAACCCTAACCCTAGCCCATAAAACCCTAACCCTAACCCTAACCCTAGCCCAAATAACCCTAACCCTAACCCTAACCCTGACCCTAAACCTAACCCTAAACCAAATAACCCTAACCCTAACCCTAAACCAACTAGCCCTAACACTAACCATAAGCCTAACCTTTACCAAAATAACCCTAACCATAACCCAAACCCAACTAACCATAACCCTAACCCTAACCCTAACCCTAACCCTAACCCTAACCCTAGCCCAAATAACCCTAACCCTAACCCTAACCCTGACCCTAAACCTAACCCTAAACCAAATAACCCTAACCCTAACCCTAAACCAACTAGCCCTAACACTAACCATAAGCCTAACCTTTACCAAAATAACCCTAACCATAACCCAAACCCAACTAACCATAACCCTAACCCTAACCCTAACCCTAACCCTAACCCTAGCCCAAATAACCCTAACCCTAACCCTGACCCTAAACCTAACCCTAAACCAAATAACCCTAACCCTAACCCTAAACCAACTAGCCCTAACACTAACCATAAGCCTAACCTTTACCAAAATAACCCTAACCATAACCCAAACCCAACTAACCATAACCCTAACCCTAACCCTAACCCTAACCCTAACCCTAACCCTAACCCTAACCCTAACCCTAACCCTAGCCCAAATAACCCTAACCCTAACCCTAACCCTGACCCTAAACCTAACCGTAAACCAAATAACCCTAACCCTAACCCTAAACCAACTAGCCCTAACACTAACCATAAGCCTAACCTTTAGCAAAATAACCCTAACCATAACCCAAACCCAACTAACCATAACCCTAACCCTAACCCTAACCCTAACCCTAACCCTAACCCTAGCCCAAATAACCCTAACCCTAACCCTAACCCTGACCCTAAACCTAACCCTAAACCAAATAACCCTAACCCTAACCCTAAACCAACTAGCCCTAACACTAACCATAAGCCTAACCTTTACCAAAATAACCCTAACCATAACCCAAACCCAACTAACCATTACCCTAACCCTAACCCTAACCCTAACACTAACCCTAACCCTAGCCCAAATAACCCTAACCCTAACCATAAACCTGACCCTACACCAAACACTAAACCAAATAACCCTAACCCTAACCCTAAACCAACTAGCCCTAACACTAACCATAAGCCTAACCTTTACCAAAATAACCCTAACCATAACCCAAACCCAACTAACCCTAACCCTAACCCTAACCCTAACCCTAACCCTAACCCTAACCCTAACCCTAGCCCAAATAACCCTAACCCTAACCCTAACCCTAACCCTAAACCAACTAGCCCTAACACTAACCATAAGCCTAACCTTTACCAAAATAACCCTAACCATAACCCAAACCCAACTAACCATAACCCTAACCCTAACCCTAACCCTAACCCTAACCCTAGCCCAAATAACCCTAACCCTAACCCTAACCCTGACCCTAAACCTAACCCTAAACCAAATAACCCTAACCCTAACCCTAAACCAACTAGCCCTAACACTAACCATAAGCCTAACCTTTAGCAAAATAACCCTAACCATAACCCAAACCCAACTAACCATAACCCTAACCCTAACCCTAACCCTAACCCTAACCCTAACCCTAACCCTAGCCCATATAACCCTAACCCTAACCCTAACCCTGACCCTAAACCTAACCCTAAACCAAATAACCCTAACCCTAACCCTAAACCAACTAGCCCTAACACTAACCATAAGCCTAACCTTTACCAAAATAACCCTAACCATAACCCAAACCCAACTAACCATAACCCTAACCCTAACCCTAACCCTAACCCTAACCCTAACCCTAGCCCAAATAACCCTAACCCTAACCCTAACCCTGACCCTAAACCTAACCCTAAACCAAATAACCCTAACCCTAACCCTAAACCAACTAGCCCTAACACTAACCATAAGCCTAACCTTTACCAAAATAACCCTAACCATAACCCAAACCCAACTAACCATAACCCTAACCCTAACCCTAACCCTAACCCTAACCCTAGCCCATATAACCCTAACCCTAACCCTAACCCCGATCCTAAACCTAACGCTAAACCAAATAACCCTAACCCTAACCCTAAACCAACTAGCCCTAACACTAACCATAAGCCTAACCTTTACCAAAATAACCCTAACCATAACCCTAACGCTTACCCTAACCCTAACCCTAACCCTAAACCAAATAACCCTAACCCTAACCCTAACCCTAACCCTAACCCTAGCCCAAATAACCCTAACCCTAACCCTAACCCTGACCCTAAACCTAACCCTAAACCAAATAACCCTAACCCTAACCCTAAACCAACTAGCCCTAACACTAACCATAAGCCTAACCTTTACCAAAATAACCCTAAGCATAACCCTAACCCAACTAACCCTAACCCTAACCCTAACCCTAACCCTAACCCTAGCCCAAATAACCCTAACCCTAACCCTAACCCTGACCCTAAACCTAACCCTAAACCAAATAACCCTAACCCTAACCCTAAACCAACTAGCCCTAACACTAACCATAAGCCTAACCTTTACCAAAATAACCCTAACCATAACCCAAACCCAACTAACCCTAACCCTAACCCTAACCCTAACCCTAACCCTAGCCCAAATAACCCTAACCCTAACCCTAACCCTGACCCTAAACCTAACCCTAAACCAAATAACCCTAACCCTAACCCTAAACCAACTAGCCCTAACACTAACCATAAGCCTAACCTTTAGCAAAATAACCCTAACCATAACCCAAACCCAACTAACCATAACCCTAACCCTAACCCTAACCCTAACCCTAACCCTAACCCTAACCCTAACCCTAACCCTAACCCTAATCCAAATACACATAAGACTAACCCTAAACCAACCAGCCCTAACACTAACCATAAGCCTAACCTTTACCAAAATAACCCTAACCATAACCCTAACCCAACTAACCATAACCCTAACCCTAACCCTAACCCTAACCCTAACCCTAACCCTAACCCTAACCCTAACCCTAGCCCAAATAACCCTAACCCTAACCCTAACCCTGACCCTAAACCTAACCCTAAACCAAATAACCCTAACCCTAACCCTAAACCAACTAGCCCTAACACTAACCATAAGCCTAACCTTTACCAAAATAACCCTAACCATAACCCTAACCCAACTAACCATAACCCTAACCCTAACCCTAACCCTAACCCTAACCCTAACCCTAGCCCAAATAACCCTAACCCTAACCCTAACCCTGACCCTAAACCTAACCCTAAACCAAATAACCCTAACCCTAACCCTAAACCAACTAGCCCTAACACTAACCATAAGTCTAACCTTTACCAAAATAACCCTAACCATAACCCAAACCCAACTAACCATAACCCTAACCCTAACCCTAACCCTAACCCTAACCCTAGCCCAAATAACCCTAACCCTAACCCTAACCCTGACCCTAAACCTAACCCTAAACCAAATAACCCTAACCCTAACCCTAAACCAACTAGCCCTAACACTAACCATAAGCCTAACCTTTACCAAAATAACCCTAACCATAACCCAAACCCAACTAACCCTAACCCTAACCCTAACCCTAACCCTAACCCTAACCCTAGCCCAAATAACCCTAACCCTAACCCTAACCCTGACCCTAAACCTAACCCTAAACCAAATAACCCTAACCCTAACCCTAAACCAACTAGCCCTAACACTAACCATAAGCCTAACCTTTACCAAAATAACCCTAACCATAACCCTAACCCAACTAACCATAATCCTAACCCTAACCCTAACCCTAACCCTAACCCTAGCCCAAATAACCCTAACCCTAACCCTAACCCTGACCCTAAACCTAACCCTAAACCAAATAACCCTAACCCTAACCCTAAACCAACTAGCCCTAACACAAACCATAAGCCTAACCTTTAGCAAAATAACCCTAACCATAACCCAAACCCAACTAACCATAACCCTAACCCTAACCCTAACCTTAACCCTAACCCTAACCCTAACCCTAACCCTAACCCTAGCCCAAATAACCCTAACCCTAACCCTAACCCTGACCCTAAACCTAACCCTAAACCAAATAACCCTAACCCTAACCCTAAACCAACTAGCCCTAATACTAACCATAAGCCTAACCTTTACCAAAATAACCCTAATCATAACCCAAACCCAACTAACCATAACCCTAACCCTAACCCTAACCCTAACCCTAACCCTAGCCCAAATAACCCTAACCCTAACCCTAACCCTGACCCTAAACCTAACCCTAAACCAAATAACCCTAACCCTAACCCTAAACCAACTAGCCCTAACACTAACCATAAGCCTAACCTTTAGCAAAATAACCCTAACCATAACCCAAACCCAACTAACCATAACCCTAACCCTAACCCTAACCCTAACCCTAACCCTAACCCTAACCCTAACCCTAGCCCATATAACCCTAACCCTAACCCTAACCCTGACCCTAAACCTAACCCTAAACCAAATAACCCTAACCCTAACCCTAAACCAACTAGCCCTAACACTAACCATTAGCCTAACCTTTACCAAAATAACCCTAACCATAACCCAAACCCAACTAACCATAACCCTAACCCTAACCCTAACCCTAACCCTAACCCTAGCCCAAATAACCCTAACCCTAACCCTAACCCTGACCCTAAACCTAACCCTAAACCAAATAACCCTAACCCTAACCCTAAACCAACTAGCCCTAACACTAACCATAAGCCTAACCTTTACCAAAATAACCCTAATCATAACCCAAACCCAACTAACCATAACCCTAACCCTAACCCTAACCCTAACCCTAACCCTAGCCCAAATAACCCTAACCCTAACCCTAACCCTGACCCTAAACCTAACCCTAAACCAAATAACCCTAACCCTAACCCTAAACCAACTAGCCCTAACACTAACCATAAGCCTAACCTTTACCAAAATAACCCTAACCATAACCCAAACCCAACTAACCATAACCCTAACCCTAACCCTAACCCTAACCCTAACCCTAGCCCAAATAACCCTAACCCTAACCCTAACCCTGACCCAAAACATAACCATAAACCAAATAACCCTAACCCTAAACCAACTAGCCCTAACACTAACCATAAGCCTAACCTTTACCAAAATAACCCTAACCATAACCCTAACCCAACTAACCATAACCCTAACCCTAACCCTAACCCTAACCCTAACCCTAACCCTAACCCTAGCCCAAATAACCCTAACCCTAACCCTAACCCTGACCCTAAACCTAACCCTAAACCAAATAACCCTAACCCTAACCCTAAACCAACTAGCCCTAACACTAACCATAAGCCTAACCATTAGCAAAATAACCCTAACCATAACCCAAACCCAACTAACCATAACCCTAACCCTAACCCTAACCCTAACCCTAACCCTAACCCTAACCCTAACCCTAACCCTAGCCCATATAACCCTAACCCTAACCCTAACCCTGACCCTAAACCTAACCCTAAACCAAATAACCCTAACCCTAACCCTAAACCAACTAGCCCTAACACTAACCATAAGCCTAACCTTTACCAAAATAACCCTAACCATAACCCAAACCCAACTAACCATAACCCTAACCCTAACCCTAACCCTAACCCTAACCCTAACCCTAGCCCAAATAACCCTAACCCTAACCCTAACCCTGACCCTAAACCTAACCCTAAACCAAATAACCCTAACCCTAACCCTAAACCAACTAGCCCTAACACTAACCATAAGCCTAACCTTTACCAAAATAACCCTAACCATAACCCAAACCCAACTAACCCTAACCCTAACCCTAACCCTAACCCTAACCCTAACCCTAACCCTAACCCTAGCCCAAATAACCCTAACCCTAACCCTAACCCTGACCCTAAACCTAACCCTAAACCAAATAACCCTAACCCTAACCCTAAACCAACTAGCCCTAACACTAACCATAAGCCTAACCTTTACCAAAATAACCCTAACCATAACCCTAACCCAACTAACCATAACCCTAACCCTAACCCTAACCCTAACCCTAACCCTAACCCTAGCCCAAATAACCCTAACCCTAACCCTAACCCTGACCCTAAACCTAACCCTAAACCAAATAACCCTAACCCTAACCATAAACCAACTAGCCCTAACACTAACCATAAGCCTAACCTTTACCAAAATAACCCTAACCATAACCCAAACCCAACTAACCATAACCCTAACCCTAACCCTAACCCTAACCATAACCCTAACCCTAACCCTAGCCCAACTAACCATAACCCTAACCCTAACCCTAACCCTAACCCTAACCCTAACCCTAACCCTAACCCTAACCTTAACCCTAACCCTAACCCTAACCCTAGCCCATATAACCCTAACCCTAACCCTAACCCTGACCCTAAACCTAACCCTAACCAAATAACCCTAACCCTAACCCTAAACCAACTAGCCCTAACACTAACCATAAGCCTAACCTTTACCAAAATAACCCTAACCATAACCCAAACCCAACTAACCATAACCCTAACCCTAACCCTAACCCTAACCCTAACCCTAACCCTAGCCCAAATAACCCTAACCCTAACCCTAACCCTGACCCAAAACCTAACCATAAACCAAATAACCCTAACCCTAACCCTAAACCAACTAGCCCTAACACTAACCATAAGCCTAACCTTTACCAAAATAACCCTAACCATAACCCAAACC
>NW_028276410.1:137500-147500 GCF_052056855.1 Sturnus vulgaris
CCCTAACCCTAACCCTAACCCTAGCCCAAATAACCCTAACCCTAACCCTAACCCTGACCCTAAACCTAACCCTAAACCAAATAACCCTAACCCTAACCCTAAACCAACTAGCCCTAACACTAACCATAAGCCTAACCATTAGCAAAATAACCCTAACCATAACCCAAACCCAACTAACCATAACCCTAACCCTAACCCTAACCCTAACCCTAACCCTAACCCTAGCCCATATAACCCTAACCCTAACCCTAACCCTGACCCTAAACCTAACCCTAAACCAAATAACCCTAACCCTAACCCTAAACCAACTAGCCCTAACACTAACCATAAGCCTAACCTTTACCAAAATAACCCTAACCATAACCCAAACCCAACTAACCATAACCCTAACCCTAACCCTAACCCTAACCCTAACCCTAACCCTAGCCCAAATAACCCTAACCCTAACCCTAACCCTGACCCTAAACCTAACCCTAAACCAAATAACCCTAACCCTAACCCTAAACCAACTAGCCCTAACACTAACCATAAGCCTAACCTTTACCAAAATAACCCTAACCATAACCCAAACCCAACTAACCCTAACCCTAACCCTAACCCTAACCCTAACCCTAACCCTAACCCTAGCCCAAATAACCCTAACCCTAACCCTAACCCTGACCCTAAACCTAACCCTAAACCAAATAACCCTAACCCTAACCCTAAACCAACTAGCCCTAACACTAACCATAAGCCTAACCTTTACCAAAATAACCCTAACCATAACCCTAACCCAACTAACCATAACCCTAACCCTAACCCTAACCCTAACCCTAACCCTAACCCTAGCCCAAATAACCCTAACCCTAACCCTAACCCTGACCCTAAACCTAACCCTAAACCAAATAACCCTAACCCTAACCATAAACCAACTAGCCCTAACACTAACCATAAGCCTAACCTTTACCAAAATAACCCTAACCATAACCCAAACCCAACTAACCATAACCCTAACCCTAACCCTAACCCTAACCATAACCCTAACCCTAACCCTAGCCCAACTAACCATAACCCTAACCCTAACCCTAACCCTAACCCTAACCCTAACCCTAACCCTAACCCTAACCCTAACCCTAACCCTAGCCCATATAACCCTAACCCAAACCCTAACCCTGACCCTAAACCTAACCCTAACCAAATAACCCTAACCCTAACCCTAAACCAACTAGCCCTAACACTAACCATAAGCCTAACCTTTACCAAAATAACCCTAACCATAACCCAAACCCAACTAACCATAACCCTAACCCTAACCCTAACCCTAACCCTAACCCTAACCCTAACCCTAGCCCAAATAACCCTAACCCTAACCCTAACCCTGACCCTAAACCTAACCCTAAACCAAATAACCCTAACCCTAACCCTAAACCAACTAGCCCTAACACTAACCATAAGCCTAACCTTTACCAAAATAACCCTAACCATAACCCAAACCCAACTAACCATAACCCTAACCCTCACCCTAACCCTAACCCTAACCCTAACCCTAGCCCAAATAACCCTAACCCTAACCCTAACCCTGACCCAAAACCTAACCATAAACCAAATAACCCTAACCCTAACCCTAAACCAACTAGCCCTAACACTAACCATAAGCCTAACCTTTACCAAAATAACCCTAACCATAACCCTAACCCAACTAACCATAACCCTAACCCTAACCCTAACCCTAACCCTAACCCTAACCCTAACCCTAGCCCAAATAACCCTAACCCTAACCCTAACCCTGACCCTAAACCTAACCCTAAACCAAATAACCCTAACCCTAACCCTAAACCAACTAGCCCTAACACTAACCATAAGCCTAACCATTAGCAAAATAACCCTAACCATAACCCAAACCCAACTAACCCTAACCCTAACCCTAACCCTAACCCTAACCCTAACCCTAACCCTAACCCTAACCCTAACCCTAACCCTAGCCCATATAACCCTAACCCTAACCCTAACCCTGACCCTAAACCTAACCCTAAACCAAATAACCCTAACCCTAACCCTAAACCAACTAGCCCTAACACTAACCATAAGCCTAACCTTTACCAAAATAACCCTAACCATAACCCAAACCCAACTAACCATAACCCTAACCCTAACCCTAACCCTAACCCTAACCCTAACCCTAACCCTAACCCTAACCCTAGCCCAAATAACCCTAACCCTAACCCTAACCCTGACCCTAAACCTAACCCTAAACCAAATAACCCTAACCCTAACCCTAAACCAACTAGCCCTAACACTAACCATAAGCCTAACCATTAGCAAAATAACCCTAACCATAACCCAAACCCAACTAACCATAACCCTAACCCTAACCCTAACCCTAACCCTAACCCTAACCCTAACCCTAACCCTAACCCTAACCCTAACCCTAACCCTAACCCTAGCCCATATAACCCTAACCCTAACCCTAACCCTGACCCTAAACCTAACCCTAAACCAAATAACCCTAACCCTAACCCTAAACCAACTAGCCCTAACACTAACCATAAGCCTAACCTTTACCAAAATAACCCTAACCATAACCCAAACCCAACTAACCATAACCCTAACCCTAACCCTAACCCTAACCCTAACCCTAACCCTAACCCTAGCCCAAATAACCCTAACCCTAACCCTAACCCTGACCCTAAACCTAACCCTAAACCAAATAACCCTAACCCTAACCCTAAACCAACTAGCCCTAACACTAACCATAAGCCTAACCTTTACCAAAATAACCCTAACCATAACCCAAACCCAACTAACCATAACCCTAACCCTAACCCTAACCCTAACCCTAACCCTAACCCTAACCCTAACCCTAACCCTAGCCCAAATAACCCTAACCCTAACCCTAACCCTGACCCTAAACCTAACCCTAAACCAAATAACCCTAACCCTAACCCTAAACCAACTAGCCCTAACACTAACCATAAGCCTAACCTTTACCAAAATAACCCTAACCATAACCCTAACCCAACTAACCATAACCCTAACCCTAACCCTAACCCTAACCCTAACCCTAGCCCAAATAACCCTAACCCTAACCCTAACCCTGACCCTAAACCTAACCCTAAACCAAATAACCCTAACCCTAACCCTAAACCAACTAGCCCTAACACTAACCATAAGCCTAACCTTTAGCAAAATAACCCTAACCATAACCCAAACCCAACTAACCATAACCCTAACCCTAACCCTAACCCTAACCATAACCCTAACCCTAACCCTAGCCCAAATAACCCTAACCCTAACCCTAACCCTGACCCTAAACCTAACCCTAAACCAAATAACCCTAACCCTAACCCTAAACCAACTAGCCCTAACACTAACCATAAGCCTAACCTTTAGCAAAATAACCCTAACCATAACCCAAACCCAACTAACCATAACCCTAACCCTAACCCTAACCCTAACCCTAACCCTAGCCCAAATAACCCTAACCCTAACCCTAACCCTGACCCTAAACCTAACCCTAAACCAAATAACCCTAACCCTAACCCTAAACCAACTAGCCCTAACACTAACCATAAGCCTAACCTTTACCAAAATAACCCTAACCATAACCCAAACCCAACTAACCATAACCCTAACCCTAACCCTAACCCTAACCCTAACCCTAGCCCAAATAACCCTAACCCTAACCCTAACCCTGACCCTAAACCTAACCCTAAACCAAATAACCCTAACCCTAACCATAAACCAATTAGCCCTAACACTAACCATAAGCCTAACCTTTACCAAAATAACCCTAACCATAACCCAAACCCAACTAACCATAACCCTAACCCTAACCCTAACCCTAACCATAACCCTAACCCTAACCCTAGCCCAACTAACCATAACCCTAACCCTAACCCTAACCCTAACCCTAACCCTAACCCTAACCCTAACCCTAACCCTAACCCTAGCCCATATAACCCTAACCCTATCCCTAACCCTGACCCTAAACCTAACCCTAACCAAATAACCCTAACCCTAACCCTAAACCAACTAGCCCTAACACTAACCATAAGCCTAACCTTTACCAAAATAACCCTAACCATAACCCAAACCCAACTAACCATAACCCTAACCCTAACCCTAACCCTAACCCTAACCCTAACCCTAACCCTAACCCTAGCCCAAATAACCCTAACCCTAACCCTAACCCTGACCCTAAACCTAACCCTAAACCAAATAACCCTAACCCTAACCCTAAACCAACTAGCCCTAACACTAACCATAAGCCTAACCTTTACCAAAATAACCCTAACCATAACCCAAACCCAACTAACCATAACCCTAACCCTAACCCTAACCCTAACCCTAACCCTAACCCTAGCCCAAATAACCCTAACCCTAACCCTAACCCTGACCCAAAACCTAACCATAAACCAAATAACCCTAACCCTAACCCTAAACCAACTAGCCCTAACACTAACCATAAGCCTAACCTTTACCAAAATAACCCTAACCATAACCCAAACCCAACTAACCCTAACCCTAACCCTAACCCTAACCCTAACCCTAACCCTAACCCTAACCCTAACCCTAACCCTAACCCTAACCCTAACCCTAACCCTAACCCTAACCCTAACCCTAACCCTAACCCTAACCCTAACCCTAACCCTAACCCTAACCCTAACCCTAACCCTAACCCTAACCCTAACCCTAACCCTAACCCTAACCCTAACCCTAACCCTAACCCTAACCCTAACCCTAACCCTAACCCTAACCCTTTACCAAAATAACCCTAACCATAACCCTAACCCAACTAACCATAACCCTAACCCTAACCCTAACCCTAACCCTAACCCTAACCCTAGCCCAAATAACCCTAGCCCTAACCCTAACCCTGACCCTAAACCTAACCCTAAACCAAATAACCCTAACCCTAACCCTAAACCAACTAGCCCTAACACTAACCATAAGCCTAACCTTTACCAAAATAACCCTAACCATAACCCAAACCCAACTAACCATAACCCTAACCCTAACCCTAACCCTAACCCTAACCCTAACCCTAACCCTAACCCTAACCCTAACCCTAGCCCAAATAACCCTAACCCTAACCCTAACCCTGACCCTAAACCTAACCGTAAACCAAATAACCCTAACCCTAACCCTAAACCAACTAGCCCTAACACTAACCATAAGCCTAACCTTTAGCAAAATAACCCTAACCATAACCCAAACCCAACTAACCATAACCCTAACCCTAACCCTAACCCTAACCCTAACCCTAACCCTAGCCCAAATAACCCTAACCCTAACCCTAACCCTGACCCTAAACCTAACCCTAAACCAAATAACCCTAACCCTAACCCTAAACCAACTAGCCCTAACACTAACCATAAGCCTAACCTTTACCAAAATAACCCTAACCATAACCCAAACCCAACTAACCATAACCCTAACCCTAACCCTAACCCTAACACTAACCCTAACCCTAGCCCAAATAACCCTAACCCTAACCATAAACCTGACCCTACACCAAACACTAAACCAAATAACCCTAACCCTAACCCTAAACCAACTAGCCCTAACACTAACCATAAGCCTAACCTTTACCAAAATAACCCTAACCATAACCCAAACCCAACTAACCATAACCCTAACCCTAACCCTAACCCTAACCCTAACCCTAACCCTAACCCTAGCCCAAATAACCCTAACCCTAACCCTAACCCTAACCCTAAACCAACTAGCCCTAACACTAACCATAAGCCTAACCTTTACCAAAATAACCCTAACCATAACCCAAACCCAACTAACCATAACCCTAACCCTAACCCTAACCCTAACCCTAACCCTAGCCCAAATAACCCTAACCCTAACCCTAACCCTGACCCTAAACCTAACCCTAAACCAAATAACCCTAACCCTAACCCTAAACCAACTAGCCCTAACACTAACCATAAGCCTAACCTTTAGCAAAATAACCCTAACCATAACCCAAACCCAACTAACCATAACCCTAACCCTAACCCTAACCCTAACCCTAACCCTAACCCTAACCCTAACCCTAGCCCATATAACCCTAACCCTAACCCTAACCCTGACCCTAAACCTAACCCTAAACCAAATAACCCTAACCCTAACCCTAAACCAACTAGCCCTAACACTAACCATAAGCCTAACCTTTACCAAAATAACCCTAACCATAACCCAAACCCAACTAACCATAACCCTAACCCTAACCCTAACCCTAACCCTAACCCTAACCCTAGCCCAAATAACCCTAACCCTAACCCTAACCCTGACCCTAAACCTAACCCTAAACCAAATAACCCTAACCCTAACCCTAAACCAACTAGCCCTAACACTAACCATAAGCCTAACCTTTACCAAAATAACCCTAACCATAACCCAAACCCAACTAACCATAACCCTAACCCTAACCCTAACCCTAACCCTAACCCTAGCCCATATAACCCTAACCCTAACCCTAACCCCGATCCTAAACCTAACGCTAAACCAAATAACCCTAACCCTAACCCTAAACCAACTAGCCCTAACACTAACCATAAGCCTAACCTTTACCAAAATAACCCTAACCATAACCCTAACGCTTACCCTAACCCTAACCCTAACCCTAAACCAAATAACCCTAACCCTAACCCTAACCCTAACCCTAACCCTAGCCCAAATAACCCTAACCCTAACCCTAACCCTGACCCTAAACCTAACCCTAAACCAAATAACCCTAACCCTAACCCTAAACCAACTAGCCCTAACACTAACCATAAGCCTAACCTTTACCAAAATAACCCTAAGCATAACCCTAACCCAACTAACCCTAACCCTAACCCTAACCCTAACCCTAACCCTAGCCCAAATAACCCTAACCCTAACCCTAACCCTGACCCTAAACCTAACCCTAAACCAAATAACCCTAACCCTAACCCTAAACCAACTAGCCCTAACACTAACCATAAGCCTAACCTTTACCAAAATAACCCTAACCATAACCCAAACCCAACTAACCCTAACCCTAACCCTAACCCTAACCCTAACCCTAGCCCAAATAACCCTAACCCTAACCCTAACCCTGACCCTAAACCTAACCCTAAACCAAATAACCCTAACCCTAACCCTAAACCAACTAGCCCTAACACTAACCATAAGCCTAACCTTTAGCAAAATAACCCTAACCATAACCCAAACCCAACTAACCATAACCCTAACCCTAACCCTAACCCTAACCCTAACCCTAACCCTAACCCTAACCCTAACCCTAATCCAAATACACATAAGACTAACCCTAAACCAACCAGCCCTAACACTAACCATAAGCCTAACCTTTACCAAAATAACCCTAACCATAACCCTAACCCAACTAACCATAACCCTAACCCTAACCCTAACCCTAACCCTAACCCTAACCCTAACCCTAACCCTAACCCTAGCCCAAATAACCCTAACCCTAACCCTAACCCTGACCCTAAACCTAACCCTAAACCAAATAACCCTAACCCTAACCCTAAACCAACTAGCCCTAACACTAACCATAAGCCTAACCTTTACCAAAATAACCCTAACCATAACCCTAACCCAACTAACCATAACCCTAACCCTAACCCTAACCCTAACCCTAACCCTAACCCTAGCCCAAATAACCCTAACCCTAACCCTAACCCTGACCCTAAACCTAACCCTAAACCAAATAACCCTAACCCTAACCCTAAACCAACTAGCCCTAACACTAACCATAAGTCTAACCTTTACCAAAATAACCCTAACCATAACCCAAACCCAACTAACCATAACCCTAACCCTAACCCTAACCCTAACCCTAACCCTAGCCCAAATAACCCTAACCCTAACCCTAACCCTGACCCTAAACCTAACCCTAAACCAAATAACCCTAACCCTAACCCTAAACCAACTAGCCCTAACACTAACCATAAGCCTAACCTTTACCAAAATAACCCTAACCATAACCCAAACCCAACTAACCCTAACCCTAACCCTAACCCTAACCCTAACCCTAACCCTAGCCCAAATAACCCTAACCCTAACCCTAACCCTGACCCTAAACCTAACCCTAAACCAAATAACCCTAACCCTAACCCTAAACCAACTAGCCCTAACACTAACCATAAGCCTAACCTTTACCAAAATAACCCTAACCATAACCCTAACCCAACTAACCATAATCCTAACCCTAACCCTAACCCTAACCCTAACCCTAGCCCAAATAACCCTAACCCTAACCCTAACCCTGACCCTAAACCTAACCCTAAACCAAATAACCCTAACCCTAACCCTAAACCAACTAGCCCTAACACAAACCATAAGCCTAACCTTTAGCAAAATAACCCTAACCATAACCCAAACCCAACTAACCATAACCCTAACCCTAACCCTAACCTTAACCCTAACCCTAACCCTAACCCTAACCCTAACCCTAGCCCAAATAACCCTAACCCTAACCCTAACCCTGACCCTAAACCTAACCCTAAACCAAATAACCCTAACCCTAACCCTAAACCAACTAGCCCTAATACTAACCATAAGCCTAACCTTTACCAAAATAACCCTAATCATAACCCAAACCCAACTAACCATAACCCTAACCCTAACCCTAACCCTAACCCTAACCCTAGCCCAAATAACCCTAACCCTAACCCTAACCCTGACCCTAAACCTAACCCTAAACCAAATAACCCTAACCCTAACCCTAAACCAACTAGCCCTAACACTAACCATAAGCCTAACCTTTAGCAAAATAACCCTAACCATAACCCAAACCCAACTAACCATAACCCTAACCCTAACCCTAACCCTAACCCTAACCCTAACCCTAACCCTAACCCTAGCCCATATAACCCTAACCCTAACCCTAACCCTGACCCTAAACCTAACCCTAAACCAAATAACCCTAACCCTAACCCTAAACCAACTAGCCCTAACACTAACCATTAGCCTAACCTTTACCAAAATAACCCTAACCATAACCCAAACCCAACTAACCATAACCCTAACCCTAACCCTAACCCTAACCCTAACCCTAGCCCAAATAACCCTAACCCTAACCCTAACCCTGACCCTAAACCTAACCCTAAACCAAATAACCCTAACCCTAACCCTAAACCAACTAGCCCTAACACTAACCATAAGCCTAACCTTTACCAAAATAACCCTAATCATAACCCAAACCCAACTAACCATAACCCTAACCCTAACCCTAACCCTAACCCTAACCCTAGCCCAAATAACCCTAACCCTAACCCTAACCCTGACCCTAAACCTAACCCTAAACCAAATAACCCTAACCCTAACCCTAAACCAACTAGCCCTAACACTAACCATAAGCCTAACCTTTACCAAAATAACCCTAACCATAACCCAAACCCAACTAACCATAACCCTAACCCTAACCCTAACCCTAACCCTAGCCCAAATAACCCTAACCCTAACCCTAACCCTGACCCAAAACATAACCATAAACCAAATAACCCTAACCCTAACCCTAAACCAACTAGCCCTAACACTAACCATAAGCCTAACCTTTACCAAAATAACCCTAACCATAACCCTAACCCAACTAACCATAACCCTAACCCTAACCCTAACCCTAACCCTAACCCTAACCCTAACCCTAGCCCAAATAACCCTAACCCTAACCCTAACCCTGACCCTAAACCTAACCCTAAACCAAATAACCCTAACCCTAACCCTAAACCAACTAGCCCTAACACTAACCATAAGCCTAACCATTAGCAAAATAACCCTAACCATAACCCAAACCCAACTAACCATAACCCTAACCCTAACCCTAACCCTAACCCTAACCCTAACCCTAACCCTAACCCTAACCCTAGCCCATATAACCCTAACCCTAACCCTAACCCTGACCCTAAACCTAACCCTAAACCAAATAACCCTAACCCTAACCCTAAACCAACTAGCCCTAACACTAACCATAAGCCTAACCTTTACCAAAATAACCCTAACCATAACCCAAACCCAACTAACCATAACCCTAACCCTAACC
>NW_028276410.1:152500-167500 GCF_052056855.1 Sturnus vulgaris
CCATAACCCTAACCCTAACCCTAACCCTAACCCTAACCCTAGCCCAAATAACCCTAACCCTAACCCTAACCCTGACCCTAAACCTAACCCTAAACCAAATAACCCTAACCCTAACCATAAACCAACTAGCCCTAACACTAACCATAAGCCTAACCTTTACCAAAATAACCCTAACCATAACCCAAACCCAACTAACCATAACCCTAACCCTAACCCTAACCCTAACCATAACCCTAACCCTAACCCTAGCCCAACTAACCATAACCCTAACCCTAACCCTAACCCTAACCCTAACCCTAACCCTAACCCTAACCCTAACCCTAACCCTAACCCTAACCCTAGCCCATATAACCCTAACCCTATCCCTAACCCTGACCCTAAACCTAACCCTAACCAAATAACCCTAACCCTAACCCTAAACCAACTAGCCCTAACACTAACCATAAGCCTAACCTTTACCAAAATAACCCTAACCATAACCCAAACCCAACTAACCATAACCCTAACCCTAACCCTAACCCTAACCCTAACCCTAACCCTAACCCTAGCCCAAATAACCCTAACCCTAACCCTAACCCTGACCCTAAACCTAACCCTAAACCAAATAACCCTAACCCTAACCCTAAACCAACTAGCCCTAACACTAACCATAAGCCTAACCTTTACCAAAATAACCCTAACCATAACCCAAACCCAACTAACCATAACCCTAACCCTAACCCTAACCCTAACCCTAACCCTAACCCTAGCCCAAATAACCCTAACCCTAACCCTAACCCTGACCCAAAACCTAACCATAAACCAAATAACCCTAACCCTAACCCTAAACCAACTAGCCCTAACACTAACCATAAGCCTAACCTTTACCAAAATAACCCTAACCATAACCCAAACCCAACTAACCATAACCCTAACCCTAACCCTAACCCTAACCCTAACCCTAACCCTAACCCTAACCCTAACCCTAACCCTAACCCTAAACCAAATAACCCTAACCCTAACCCTAAACCAACTAGCCCTAACACTAACCATAAGCCTAACCTTTACCAAAATAACCCTAACCATAACCCAAACCCAACTAACCATAACCCTAACCCTAACCCTAACCCTAACCCTAACCCTAGCCCAAATAACCCTAACCCTAACCCTAACCCTGACCCAAAACATAACCATAAACCAAATAACCCTAACCCTAACCCTAAACCAACTAGCCCTAACACTAACCATAAGCCTAACCTTTACCAAAATAACCCTAACCATAACCCTAACCCAACTAACCATAACCCTAACCCTAACCCTAACCCTAACCCTAACCCTAACCCTAACCCTAACCCTAGCCCAAATAACCCTAACCCTAACCCTAACCCTGACCCTAAACCTAACCCTAAACCAAATAACCCTAACCCTAACCCTAAACCAACTAGCCCTAACACTAACCATAAGCCTAACCATTAGCAAAATAACCCTAACCATAACCCAAACCCAACTAACCATAACCCTAACCCTAACCCTAACCCTAACCCTAACCCTAACCCTAGCCCATATAACCCTAACCCTAACCCTAACCCTGACCCTAAACCTAACCCTAAACCAAATAACCCTAACCCTAACCCTAAACCAACTAGCCCTAACACTAACCATAAGCCTAACCTTTACCAAAATAACCCTAACCATAACCCAAACCCAACTAACCATAACCCTAACCCTAACCCTAACCCTAACCCTAACCCTAACCCTAGCCCAAATAACCCTAACCCTAACCCTAACCCTGACCCTAAACCTAACCCTAAACCAAATAACCCTAACCCTAACCCTAAACCAACTAGCCCTAACACTAACCATAAGCCTAACCTTTACCAAAATAACCCTAACCATAACCCAAACCCAACTAACCCTAACCCTAACCCTAACCCTAACCCTAACCCTAACCCTAACCCTAACCCTAGCCCAAATAACCCTAACCCTAACCCTAACCCTGACCCTAAACCTAACCCTAAACCAAATAACCCTAACCCTAACCCTAAACCAACTAGCCCTAACACTAACCATAAGCCTAACCTTTACCAAAATAACCCTAACCATAACCCTAACCCAACTAACCATAACCCTAACCCTAACCCTAACCCTAACCCTAACCCTAACCCTAGCCCAAATAACCCTAACCCTAACCCTAACCCTGACCCTAAACCTAACCCTAAACCAAATAACCCTAACCCTAACCATAAACCAACTAGCCCTAACACTAACCATAAGCCTAACCTTTACCAAAATAACCCTAACCATAACCCAAACCCAACTAACCATAACCCTAACCCTAACCCTAACCCTAACCATAACCCTAACCCTAACCCTAGCCCAACTAACCATAACCCTAACCCTAACCCTAACCCTAACCCTAACCCTAACCCTAACCCTAACCCTAACCCTAACCCTAGCCCATATAACCCTAACCCTAACCCTAACCCTGACCCTAAACCTAACCCTAACCAAATAACCCTAACCCTAACCCTAAACCAACTAGCCCTAACACTAACCATAAGCCTAACCTTTACCAAAATAACCCTAACCATAACCCAAACCCAACTAACCATAACCCTAACCCTAACCCTAACCCTAACCCTAACCCTAACCCTAACCCTAGCCCAAATAACCCTAACCCTAACCCTAACCCTGACCCTAAACCTAACCCTAAACCAAATAACCCTAACCCTAACCCTAAACCAACTAGCCCTAACACTAACCATAAGCCTAACCTTTACCAAAATAACCCTAACCATAACCCAAACCCAACTAACCATAACCCTAACCCTCACCCTAACCCTAACCCTAACCCTAACCCTAGCCCAAATAACCCTAACCCTAACCCTAACCCTGACCCAAAACCTAACCATAAACCAAATAACCCTAACCCTAACCCTAAACCAACTAGCCCTAACACTAACCATAAGCCTAACCTTTACCAAAATAACCCTAACCATAACCCTAACCCAACTAACCATAACCCTAACCCTAACCCTAACCCTAACCCTAACCCTAACCCTAACCCTAGCCCAAATAACCCTAACCCTAACCCTAACCCTGACCCTAAACCTAACCCTAAACCAAATAACCCTAACCCTAACCCTAAACCAACTAGCCCTAACACTAACCATAAGCCTAACCATTAGCAAAATAACCCTAACCATAACCCAAACCCAACTAACCCTAACCCTAACCCTAACCCTAACCCTAACCCTAACCCTAACCCTAACCCTAACCCTAACCCTAACCCTAGCCCATATAACCCTAACCCTAACCCTAACCCTGACCCTAAACCTAACCCTAAACCAAATAACCCTAACCCTAACCCTAAACCAACTAGCCCTAACACTAACCATAAGCCTAACCTTTACCAAAATAACCCTAACCATAACCCAAACCCAACTAACCATAACCCTAACCCTAACCCTAACCCTAACCCTAACCCTAACCCTAACCCTAACCCTAGCCCAAATAACCCTAACCCTAACCCTAACCCTGACCCTAAACCTAACCCTAAACCAAATAACCCTAACCCTAACCCTAAACCAACTAGCCCTAACACTAACCATAAGCCTAACCATTAGCAAAATAACCCTAACCATAACCCAAACCCAACTAACCATAACCCTAACCCTAACCCTAACCCTAACCCTAACCCTAACCCTAACCCTAACCCTAACCCTAACCCTAACCCTAACCCTAGCCCATATAACCCTAACCCTAACCCTAACCCTGACCCTAAACCTAACCCTAAACCAAATAACCCTAACCCTAACCCTAAACCAACTAGCCCTAACACTAACCATAAGCCTAACCTTTACCAAAATAACCCTAACCATAACCCAAACCCAACTAACCATAACCCTAACCCTAACCCTAACCCTAACCCTAACCCTAACCCTAACCCTAGCCCAAATAACCCTAACCCTAACCCTAACCCTGACCCTAAACCTAACCCTAAACCAAATAACCCTAACCCTAACCCTAAACCAACTAGCCCTAACACTAACCATAAGCCTAACCTTTACCAAAATAACCCTAACCATAACCCAAACCCAACTAACCATAACCCTAACCCTAACCCTAACCCTAACCCTAACCCTAACCCTAACCCTAACCCTAACCCTAGCCCAAATAACCCTAACCCTAACCCTAACCCTGACCCTAAACCTAACCCTAAACCAAATAACCCTAACCCTAACCCTAAACCAACTAGCCCTAACACTAACCATAAGCCTAACCTTTACCAAAATAACCCTAACCATAACCCTAACCCAACTAACCATAACCCTAACCCTAACCCTAACCCTAACCCTAACCCTAGCCCAAATAACCCTAACCCTAACCCTAACCCTGACCCTAAACCTAACCCTAAACCAAATAACCCTAACCCTAACCCTAAACCAACTAGCCCTAACACTAACCATAAGCCTAACCTTTAGCAAAATAACCCTAACCATAACCCAAACCCAACTAACCATAACCCTAACCCTAACCCTAACCCTAACCATAACCCTAACCCTAACCCTAGCCCAAATAACCCTAACCCTAACCCTAACCCTGACCCTAAACCTAACCCTAAACCAAATAACCCTAACCCTAACCCTAAACCAACTAGCCCTAACACTAACCATAAGCCTAACCTTTACCAAAATAACCCTAACCATAACCCAAACCCAACTAACCATAACCCTAACCCTAACCCTAACCCTAACCCTAACCCTAGCCCAAATAACCCTAACCCTAACCCTAACCCTGACCCTAAACCTAACCCTAAACCAAATAACCCTAACCCTAACCCTAAACCAACTAGCCCTAACACTAACCATAAGCCTAACCTTTACCAAAATAACCCTAACCATAACCCAAACCCAACTAACCATAACCCTAACCCTAACCCTAACCCTAACCCTAACCCTAGCCCAAATAACCCTAACCCTAACCCTAACCCTGACCCTAAACCTAACCCTAAACCAAATAACCCTAACCCTAACCATAAACCAATTAGCCCTAACACTAACCATAAGCCTAACCTTTACCAAAATAACCCTAACCATAACCCAAACCCAACTAACCATAACCCTAACCCTAACCCTAACCCTAACCATAACCCTAACCCTAACCCTAGCCCAACTAACCATAACCCTAACCCTAACCCTAACCCTAACCCTAACCCTAACCCTAACCCTAACCCTAACCCTAACCCTAACCCTAGCCCATATAACCCTAACCCTATCCCTAACCCTGACCCTAAACCTAACCCTAACCAAATAACCCTAACCCTAACCCTAAACCAACTAGCCCTAACACTAACCATAAGCCTAACCTTTACCAAAATAACCCTAACCATAACCCAAACCCAACTAACCATAACCCTAACCCTAACCCTAACCCTAACCCTAACCCTAACCCTAACCCTAACCCTAGCCCAAATAACCCTAACCCTAACCCTAACCCTGACCCTAAACCTAACCCTAAACCAAATAACCCTAACCCTAACCCTAAACCAACTAGCCCTAACACTAACCATAAGCCTAACCTTTACCAAAATAACCCTAACCATAACCCAAACCCAACTAACCATAACCCTAACCCTAACCCTAACCCTAACCCTAACCCTAACCCTAGCCCAAATAACCCTAACCCTAACCCTAACCCTGACCCAAAACCTAACCATAAACCAAATAACCCTAACCCTAACCCTAAACCAACTAGCCCTAACACTAACCATAAGCCTAACCTTTACCAAAATAACCCTAACCATAACCCAAACCCAACTAACCATAACCCTAACCCTAACCCTAACCCTAACCCTAACCCTAACCCTAACCCTAACCCTAACCCTAACCCTAAACCAAATAACCCTAACCCTAACCCTAAACCAACTAGCCCTAACACTAACCATAAGCCTAACCTTTACCAAAATAACCCTAACCATAACCCAAACCCAACTAACCATAACCCTAACCCTAACCCTAACCCTAACCCTAACCCTAGCCCAAATAACCCTAACCCTAACCCTAACCCTGACCCAATACATAACCATAAACCAAATAACCCTAACCCTAACCCTAAACCAACTAGCCCTAACACTAACCATAAGCCTAACCTTTACCAAAATAACCCTAACCATAACCCTAACCCAACTAACCATAACCCTAACCCTAACCCTAACCCTAACCCTAACCCTAACCCTAACCCTAACCCTAGCCCAAATAACCCTAACCCTAACCCTAACCCTGACCCTAAACCTAACCCTAAACCAAATAACCCTAACCCTAACCCTAAACCAACTAGCCCTAACACTAACCATAAGCCTAACCATTAGCAAAATAACCCTAACCATAACCCAAACCCAACTAACCATAACCCTAACCCTAACCCTAACCCTAACCCTAACCCTAACCCTAACCCTAGCCCATATAACCCTAACCCTAACCCTAACCCTGACCCTAAACCTAACCCTAAACCAAATAACCCTAACCCTAACCCTAAACCAACTAGCCCTAACACTAACCATAAGCCTAACCTTTACCAAAATAACCCTAACCATAACCCAAACCCAACTAACCATAACCCTAACCCTAACCCTAACCCTAACCCTAACCCTAACCCTAGCCCAAATAACCCTAACCCTAACCCTAACCCTGACCCTAAACCTAACCCTAAACCAAATAACCCTAACCCTAACCCTAAACCAACTAGCCCTAACACTAACCATAAGCCTAACCTTTACCAAAATAACCCTAACCATAACCCAAACCCAACTAACCCTAACCCTAACCCTAACCCTAACCCTAACCCTAACCCTAACCCTAACCCTAGCCCAAATAACCCTAACCCTAACCCTAACCCTGACCCTAAACCTAACCCTAAACCAAATAACCCTAACCCTAACCCTAAACCAACTAGCCCTAACACTAACCATAAGCCTAACCTTTACCAAAATAACCCTAACCATAACCCTAACCCAACTAACCATAACCCTAACCCTAACCCTAACCCTAACCCTAACCCTAACCCTAGCCCAAATAACCCTAACCCTAACCCTAACCCTGACCCTAAACCTAACCCTAAACCAAATAACCCTAACCCTAACCATAAACCAACTAGCCCTAACACTAACCATAAGCCTAACCTTTACCAAAATAACCCTAACCATAACCCAAACCCAACTAACCATAACCCTAACCCTAACCCTAACCCTAACCATAACCCTAACCCTAACCCTAGCCCAACTAACCATAACCCTAACCCTAACCCTAACCCTAACCCTAACCCTAACCCTAACCCTAACCCTAACCCTAACCCTAACCCTAGCCCATATAACCCTAACCCTAACCCTAACCCTGACCCTAAACCTAACCCTAACCAAATAACCCTAACCCTAACCCTAAACCAACTAGCCCTAACACTAACCATAAGCCTAACCTTTACCAAAATAACCCTAACCATAACCCAAACCCAACTAACCATAACCCTAACCCTAACCCTAACCCTAACCCTAACCCTAACCCTAACCCTAGCCCAAATAACCCTAACCCTAACCCTAACCCTGACCCTAAACCTAACCCTAAACCAAATAACCCTAACCCTAACCCTAAACCAACTAGCCCTAACACTAACCATAAGCCTAACCTTTACCAAAATAACCCTAACCATAACCCAAACCCAACTAACCATAACCCTAACCCTCACCCTAACCCTAACCCTAACCCTAACCCTAGCCCAAATAACCCTAACCCTAACCCTAACCCTGACCCAAAACCTAACCATAAACCAAATAACCCTAACCCTAACCCTAAACCAACTAGCCCTAACACTAACCATAAGCCTAACCTTTACCAAAATAACCCTAACCATAACCCTAACCCAACTAACCATAACCCTAACCCTAACCCTAACCCTAACCCTAACCCTAACCCTAACCCTAGCCCAAATAACCCTAACCCTAACCCTAACCCTGACCCTAAACCTAACCCTAAACCAAATAACCCTAACCCTAACCCTAAACCAACTAGCCCTAACACTAACCATAAGCCTAACCATTAGCAAAATAACCCTAACCATAACCCAAACCCAACTAACCCTAACCCTAACCCTAACCCTAACCCTAACCCTAACCCTAACCCTAACCCTAACCCTAACCCTAACCCTAGCCCATATAACCCTAACCCTAACCCTAACCCTGACCCTAAACCTAACCCTAAACCAAATAACCCTAACCCTAACCCTAAACCAACTAGCCCTAACACTAACCATAAGCCTAACCTTTACCAAAATAACCCTAACCATAACCCAAACCCAACTAACCATAACCCTAACCCTAACCCTAACCCTAACCCTAACCCTAACCCTAACCCTAACCCTAGCCCAAATAACCCTAACCCTAACCCTAACCCTGACCCTAAACCTAACCCTAAACCAAATAACCCTAACCCTAACCCTAAACCAACTAGCCCTAACACTAACCATAAGCCTAACCTTTACCAAAATAACCCTAACCATAACCCAAACCCAACTAACCATAACCCTAACCCTAACCCTAACCCTAACCCTAACCCTAACCCTAACCCTAACCCTAACCCTAACCCTAACCCTAGCCCAAATAACCCTAACCCTAACCCTAACCCTGACCCTAAACCTAACCCTAAACCAAATAACCCTAACCCTAACCCTAAACCAACTAGCCCTAACACTAACCATAAGCCTAACCTTTACCAAAATAACCCTAACCATAACCCTAACCCAACTAACCATAACCCTAACCCTAACCCTAACCCTAACCCTAACCCTAACCCTAGCCCAAATAACCCTAACCCTAACCCTAACCCTGACCCTAAACCTAACCCTAAACCAAATAACCCTAACCCTAACCCTAAACCAACTAGCCCTAACACTAACCATAAGCCTAACCTTTAGCAAAATAACCCTAACCATAACCCAAACCCAACTAACCATAACCCTAACCCTAACCCTAACCCTAACCATAACCCTAACCCTAACCCTAGCCCAAATAACCCTAACCCTAACCCTAACCCTGACCCTAAACCTAACCCTAAACCAAATAACCCTAACCCTAACCCTAAACCAACTAGCCCTAACACTAACCATAAGCCTAACCTTTAGCAAAATAACCCTAACCATAACCCAAACCCAACTAACCATAACCCTAACCCTAACCCTAACCCTAACCCTAACCCTAGCCCAAATAACCCTAACCCTAACCCTAACCCTGACCCTAAACCTAACCCTAAACCAAATAACCCTAACCCTAACCCTAAACCAACTAGCCCTAACACTAACCATAAGCCTAACCTTTACCAAAATAACCCTAACCATAACCCAAACCCAACTAATCATAACCCTAACCCTAACCCTAACTCTAACCCTAACCCTAGCCCAAATAACCCTAACCCTAACCCTAACCCTGACCCTAAACCTAACCCTAAACCAAATAACCCTAACCCTAACCCTAAACCAACTAGCCCTAACACTAACCATAAGCCTAACCTTTACCAAAATAACCCTAACCATAACCCTAACCCAACTAACCATAACCCTAACCCTAACCCTAACCCTAACCCTAACCCTAGCCCAAATAACCCTAACCCTAACCCTAACCCTGACCCTAAACCTAACCCTAAACCAAATAACCCTAACCCTAACCCTAAACCAACTAGCCCTAACACTAACCATAAGCCTAACCTTTACCAAAATAACCCTAACCATAACCCTAACCCAACCAACCATAACCCTAACCCTAACCCTAACCCTAACCCTAACCCTAACCCTAACCCTAACCCTAACCCTAACCCTAACCCTAACCCTAACCCTAACCCTAACCCTAGCCCAAATAACCCTAACCCTAACCCTAACCCTGACCCTAAACCTAACCCTAAACCAAATAACCCTAACCCTAACCCTAAACCAACTAGCCCTAACACTAACCATAAGCCTAACCTTTACCAAAATAACCCTAACCATAACCCTAACCCAACTAACCATAACCCTAACCCTAACCCTAACCCTAACCCTAACCCTAACCCTAACCCTAACCCTAACCCTAACCCTAACCCTAGCCCAAATAACCCTAACCCTAACCCTAACCCTGACCCTAAACCTAACCCTAAACCAAATAACCCTAACCCTAACCCTAAACCAACTAGCCCTAACACTAACCATAAGCCTAACCTTTACCAAAATAACCCTAACCATAACCCAAACCCAACTAACCATAACCCTAACCCTAACCCTAACCCTAACCCTAACCCTAACCCTAACCCTAGCCCAAATAACCCTAACCCTAACCCTAACCCTGACCCTAAACCTAACCCTAAACCAAATAACCCTAACCCTAACCCTAAACCAACTAGCCCTAACACTAACCATAAGCCTAACCTTTACCAAAATAACCCTAACCATAACCCAAACCCAACTAACCATAACCCTAACCCTCACCCTAACCCTAACCCTAACCCTAACCCTAGCCCAAATAACCCTAACCCTAACCCTAACCCTGACCCAAAACCTAACCATAAACCAAATAACCCTAACCCTAACCCTAAACCAACTAGCCCTAACACTAACCATAAGCCTAACCTTTACCAAAATAACCCTAACCATAACCCTAACCCAACTAACCATAACCCTAACCCTAACCCTAACCCTAACCCTAACCCTAACCCTAACCCTAGCCCAAATAACCCTAACCCTAACCCTAACCCTGACCCTAAACCTAACCCTAAACCAAATAACCCTAACCCTAACCCTAAACCAACTAGCCCTAACACTAACCATAAGCCTAACCATTAGCAAAATAACCCTAACCATAACCCAAACCCAACTAACCCTAACCCTAACCCTAACCCTAACCCTAACCCTAACCCTAACCCTAACCCTAACCCTAACCCTAACCCTAGCCCATATAACCCTAACCCTAACCCTAACCCTGACCCTAAACCTAACCCTAAACCAAATAACCCTAACCCTAACCCTAAACCAACTAGCCCTAACACTAACCATAAGCCTAACCTTTACCAAAATAACCCTAACCATAACCCAAACCCAACTAACCATAACCCTAACCCTAACCCTAACCCTAACCCTAACCCTAACCCTAACCCTAACCCTAGCCCAAATAACCCTAACCCTAACCCTAACCCTGACCCTAAACCTAACCCTAAACCAAATAACCCTAACCCTAACCCTAAACCAACTAGCCCTAACACTAACCATAAGCCTAACCTTTACCAAAATAACCCTAACCATAACCCAAACCCAACTAACCATAACCCTAACCCTAACCCTAACCCTAACCCTAACCCTAACCCTAACCCTAACCCTAACCCTAACCCTAACCCTAGCCCAAATAACCCTAACCCTAACCCTAACCCTGACCCTAAACCTAACCCTAAACCAAATAACCCTAACCCTAACCCTAAACCAACTAGCCCTAACACTAACCATAAGCCTAACCTTTACCAAAATAACCCTAACCATAACCCTAACCCAACTAACCATAACCCTAACCCTAACCCTAACCCTAACCCTAACCCTAACCCTAGCCCAAATAACCCTAACCCTAACCCTAACCCTGACCCTAAACCTAACCCTAAACCAAATAACCCTAACCCTAACCCTAAACCAACTAGCCCTAACACTAACCATAAGCCTAACCTTTAGCAAAATAACCCTAACCATAACCCAAACCCAACTAACCATAACCCTAACCCTAACCCTAACCCTAACCATAACCCTAACCCTAACCCTAGCCCAAATAACCCTAACCCTAACCCTAACCCTGACCCTAAACCTAACCCTAAACCAAATAACCCTAACCCTAACCCTAAACCAACTAGCCCTAACACTAACCATAAGCCTAACCTTTAGCAAAATAACCCTAACCATAACCCAAACCCAACTAACCATAACCCTAACCCTAACCCTAACCCTAACCCTAACCCTAGCCCAAATAACCCTAACCCTAACCCTAACCCTGACCCTAAACCTAACCCTAAACCAAATAACCCTAACCCTAACCCTAAACCAACTAGCCCTAACACTAACCATAAGCCTAACCTTTACCAAAATAACCCTAACCATAACCCAAACCCAACTAATCATAACCCTAACCCTAACCCTAACTCTAACCCTAACCCTAGCCCAAATAACCCTAACCCTAACCCTAACCCTGACCCTAAACCTAACCCTAAACCAAATAACCCTAACCCTAACCCTAAACCAACTAGCCCTAACACTAACCATAAGCCTAACCTTTACCAAAATAACCCTAACCATAACCCTAACCCAACTAACCATAACCCTAACCCTAACCCTAACCCTAACCCTAACCCTAGCCCAAATAACCCTAACCCTAACCCTAACCCTGACCCTAAACCTAACCCTAAACCAAATAACCCTAACCCTAACCCTAAACCAACTAGCCCTAACACTAACCATAAGCCTAACCTTTACCAAAATAACCCTAACCATAACCCTAACCCAACCAACCATAACCCTAACCCTAACCCTAACCCTAACCCTAACCCTAACCCTAACCCTAACCCTAACCCTAACCCTAACCCTAACCCTAACCCTAACCCTAACCCTAACCCTAGCCCAAATAACCCTAACCCTAACCCTAACCCTGACCCTAAACCTAACCCTAAACCAAATAACCCTAACCCTAACCCTAAACCAACTAGCCCTAACACTAACCATAAGCCTAACCTTTACCAAAATAACCCTAACCATAACCCTAACCCAACTAACCATAACCCTAACCCTAACCCTAACCCTAACCCTAACCCTAACCCTAACCCTAACCCTAACCCTAACCCTAACCCTAGCCCAAATAACCCTAACCCTAACCCTAACCCTGACCCTAAACCTAACCCTAAACCAAATAACCCTAACCCTAACCCTAAACCAACTAGCCCTAACACTAACCATAAGCCTAACCTTTACCAAAATAACCCTAACCATAACCCAAACCCAACTAACCATAACCCTAACCCTAACCCTAACCCTAACCCTAACCCTAACCCTAGCCCATATAACCCTAACCCTAACCCTAACCCTGACCCTAAACCTAACCCTAAACCAAATAACCCTAACGCTAACCCTAAACCAACTAGCCCTAACACTAACCATAAGCCTAACCTTTACCAAAATAACCCTAATCATAACCCAAACCCAACTAACCATAACCCTAACCCTAACCCTAACCCTAACCCTAACCCTAACCCTAACCCTAACCCTAGCCCAAATAACCCTAACCCTAACCCTAACCCTGAGCCTAAACCTAACCCTAAACCAAATAACCCTAACCCTAACCCTAAACCAACTAGCCCTAACACTAACCATAAGCCTAACCTTTACCAAAATAACCCTAGCCATAACCCAAACCCAACTAACCATAACCCTAACCCTAACCCTAACCCTAACCCTAACCCTAACCCTAACCCTAACCCTAGCCCATATAACCCTAACCCTAACCCTAACCCTGACCCTAAAGCTAACCCTAAACCAAATAACCCTAACCCTAAACCAACTAGCCCTAACACTAACCATAAGCCTAACCTTTAGCAAAATAACCCTAACCATAACCCAAACCCAACTAACCATAACCCTAACCCTAACCCTAACCCTAACCCTAACCCTAAACCTAACCCAAACCCAACTAACCATAACCCTAACCCTAACCCTAACCCTAACCCTAACCCTAACCCTAGCCCAAATAACCCTAACCCTAACCCTAACCCTGACCCTAAACCTAACCCTAAACCAAATAACCCTAACCCTAACCCTAAACCAACTAGCCCTAACACTAACCATAAGCCTAACCATTAGCAAAATAACCCTAACCATAACCCAAACCCAACTAACCATAACCCTAACCCTAACCCTAACCCTAACCCTAACCCTAACCCTAACCCTAACCCTAACCCTAAGCCTAGCCCAAATAACCCTAACCCTAACCCTAACCCTGACCCTAAACCTAACCCTAAACCAAATAACCCTAACCCTAACCCTAAACCAACTAGCCCTAACACTAACCATAAGCCTAACCTTTACCAAAATAACCCTAACCATAACCCAAACCCAACTAACCATAACCCTAACCCTAACCCTAACCCTAACCCTAACCCTAGCCCAAATAACCCTAACCCTAACCCTAACCCTGACCCTAAACCTAACCCTAAACCAAATAACCCTAACCCTAACCCTAAACCAACTAGCCCTAACACTAACCATAAGCCTAACCTTTACCAAAATAACCCTAACCATAACCCAAACCCAACTAAACATAACCCTAACCCTAACCCTAACCCTAACCCTAACCCTAACCCTAGCCCAAATAACCCTAACCCTAACCCTAACCCTGACCCTAAACTTAACCCTAAACCAAATAACCCTAACCCTAACCCTAAACCAACTAGCCCTAACACTAACCATAAGCCTAACCTTTAGCAAAATAACCCTAACCATAACCCTAACCCAACTAACCATAACCCTAAACCTGAACCTAACCCTAACCCTAACCCTAACCCTAGCCCAAATAACCCTAACCCTAACCCTAACCCTGACCCTAAACCTAACCCTAAACCAAATAACCCTAACCCTAACCCTAAACCAACTAGCCCTAACACTAACCATAAGCCTAACCTTTACCAAAATAACCCTAACCATAACCCTAACCCAACTAACCATAACCCTAACCCTAACCCTAACCCTAACCCTAACCCTAGCCCAAATAACCCTAACCCTAACCCTAACCCTGACCCTAAACCTAACCCTAAACCAAATAACCCTAACCCTAACCCTAAACCAACTAGCCCTAACACTAACCATAAGCCTAACCTTTAGCAAAATAACCCTAACCATAACCCAAACCCAACTAACCATAACCCTAACCCTAACCCTAACCCTAACCCTAACCCTAACCCTAACCCTAACCCTAGCCCATATAACCCT
>NW_028276410.1:177500-180000 GCF_052056855.1 Sturnus vulgaris
CATAAGCCTAACCTTTACCAAAATAACCCTAACCATAACCCAAACCCAACTAACCATAACCCTAACCCTAACCCTAACCCTAACCCTAACCCTAACCCTAGCCCAAAATACCCTAACCCTAACCCTAACCCTGACCCTAAACCTAACCCTAAACCAAATAACCCTAACCCTAACCCTAAACCAACTAGCCCTAACACTAACCATAAGCCTAACCTTTACCAAAATAACCCTAATCATAACCCAAACCCAACTAACCATAACCCTAACCCTAACCCTAACCCTAACCCTAACCCTAACCCTAACCCTAGCCCAAATAACCCTAACCCTAACCCTAACCCTGAGCCTAAACCTAACCCTAAACCAAATAACCCTAACTCTAACCCTAAACCAACTAGCCCTAACACTAACCATAAGCCTAACCTTTACCAAAATAACCCTAACCATAACCCAAACCCAACTAACCATAACCCTAACCCTAACCCTAACCCTAACCCTAACCCTAGCCCAAATAACCCTAACCCTAACCCTAACCCTGACCCTAAACCTAACCCTAAACCAAATAACCCTAACCCTAACCCTAAACCAACTAGCCCTAACACTAACCATAAGCCTAACCTTTACCAAAATAACCCTAACCATAACCCTAACCCAACTAACCATAACCCTAACCCTAACCCTAACCCTAACCCTAACCCTAACCCTAACCCTAACCTTAACCCTAGCCCAAATAACCCTAACCCTAACCCTAACCCTGACCCTAACCCTAACCCTAAACCAAATAACCCTAACCCTAACCCTAAACCAACTAGCCCTAACACTAACCATAAGCCTAACCATTAGCAAAATAACCCTAACCATAACCCAAACCCAACTAACCATAACCCTAACCCTAACCCTAACCCTAACCCTAACCCTAACCCTAACCCTAACCCTAACCCTAGCCCATATAACCCTAACCCTAACCCTAACCCTGACCCTAAACCTAACCCTAAACCAAATAACCCTAACCCTAACCCTAAACCAACTAGCCCTAACACTAACCATAAGCCTAACCTTTACCAAAATAACCCTTACCATAACCCAAACCCAACTAACCATAACCCTAACCCTAACCCTAACCCTAACCCTAGCCCAAATAACCCTAACCCTAACCCTAACCCTGACCCTAAACCTAACCCTAAACCAAAAAACCCTAACCCTAACCCTAAACCAACTAGCCCTAACACTAACCATAAGCCTAACCTTTACCAAAATAACCCTAACCATAACCCTAACCCAACTAACCATAACCCTAACCCTAACCCTAACCCTAACCCTAACCCTAACCCTAGCCCAAATAACCCTAGCCCTAACCCTAACCCTGACCCTAAACCTAACCCTAAACCAAATAACCCTAACCCTAACCCTAAACCAACTAGCCCTAACACTAACCATAAGCCTAACCTTTACCAAAATAACCCTAACCATAACCCTAACCCAACTAACCATAACCCTAACCCTAACCCTAACCCTAACCCTAACCCTAACCCTAGCCCAAATAACCCTAACCCTAACCCTGACCCTAAACCTAACCCTAAACCAAATAACCCTAACCCTAACCCTAAACCAACTAGCCCTAACAATAACCATAAGCCTAACCTTTACCAAAATAACCCTAACCATAACCCAAACCCAACTAACCATAACCCTAACCCTAACCCTAACCCTAACCCTAACCCTAACCCTAGCCCAAATAACCCTAACCCTAACCCTAACCCTGACCCTAAACCTAACCCTAAACCAAATAACCCTAACCCTAACCCTAAACCAACTAGCCCTAACACTAACCATAAGCCTAACCTTTAGCAAAATAACCCTAACCATAACCCAAACCCAACTAACCATAACCCTAACCCTAACCCTAACCCTAACCCTAACCCTAACCCTAGCCCATATAACCCTAACCCTAACCCTAACCCTGACCCTAAAACTAACCCTAACCAAATAACCCTAACCCTAACCCTAAACCAACTAGCCCTAACACTAACCATAAGCCTAACCATTAGCAAAATAACCCTAACCATAACCCAAACCCAACTAACCATAACCCTAACCCTAACCCTAACCCTAACCCTAACCCTAACCCTAACCCTAGCCCAAATAACCCTAACCCTAACCCTAACCCTGACCCTAAACCTAACCCTAAACCAAATAACCCTAACCCTAACCCTAAACCAACTAGCCCTAACACTAACCATAAGCCTAACCTTTACCAAAATAACCCTAATCATAACCCAAACCCAACTAACCATAACCCTAACCCTAACCCTAACCCTAACCCTAACCCTAGCCCAAATAACCCTAACCCTAACCCTAACCCTGACCCTAAACCTAACCCTAAACCAAATAACCCTAACCCTAACCCTAAACCAACTAGCCCTAACACTAACCATAAGCCTAACCTTTACCAAAATAACCCTAACCATAACCCAAACCCAACTAACCATAACCCTAACCCTAA
>NW_028276410.1:185000-187500 GCF_052056855.1 Sturnus vulgaris
CCCTAACCCTAACCCTGACCCAAAACATAACCATAAACCAAATAACCCTAACCCTAACCCTAAACCAACTAGCCCTAACACTAACCATAAGCCTAACCTTTACCAAAATAACCCTAACCATAACCCTAACCCAACTAACCATAACCCTAACCCTAACCCTAACCCTAACCCTAACCCTAACCCTAACCCTAACCCTAGCCCAAATAACCCTAACCCTAACCCTAACCCTGACCCTAAACCTAACCCTAAACCAAATAACCCTAACCCTAACCCTAAACCAACTAGCCCTAACACTAACCATAAGCCTAACCATTAGCAAAATAACCCTAACCATAACCCAAACCCAACTAACCATAACCCTAACCCTAACCCTAACCCTAACCCTAACCCTAACCCTAGCCCATATAACCCTAACCCTAACCCTAACCCTGACCCTAAACCTAACCCTAAACCAAATAACCCTAACCCTAACCCTAAACCAACTAGCCCTAACACTAACCATAAGCCTAACCTTTACCAAAATAACCCTAACCATAACCCAAACCCAACTAACCATAACCCTAACCCTAACCCTAACCCTAACCCTAACCCTAACCCTAGCCCAAATAACCCTAACCCTAACCCTAACCCTGACCCTAAACCTAACCCTAAACCAAATAACCCTAACCCTAACCCTAAACCAACTAGCCCTAACACTAACCATAAGCCTAACCTTTACCAAAATAACCCTAACCATAACCCAAACCCAACTAACCCTAACCCTAACCCTAACCCTAACCCTAACCCTAACCCTAACCCTAACCCTAGCCCAAATAACCCTAACCCTAACCCTAACCCTGACCCTAAACCTAACCCTAAACCAAATAACCCTAACCCTAACCCTAAACCAACTAGCCCTAACACTAACCATAAGCCTAACCTTTACCAAAATAACCCTAACCATAACCCTAACCCAACTAACCATAAACCCTAACCCTAACCCTAACCCTAACCCTAACCCTAACCCTAGCCCAAATAACCCTAACCCTAACCCTAACCCTGACCCTAAACCTAACCCTAAACCAAATAACCCTAACCCTAACCATAAACCAACTAGCCCTAACACTAACCATAAGCCTAACCTTTACCAAAATAACCCTAACCATAACCCAAACCCAACTAACCATAACCCTAACCCTAACCCTAACCCTAACCATAACCCTAACCTAACCCTAGCCCAACTAACCATAACCCTAACCCTAACCCTAACCCTAACCCTAACCCTAACCCTAACCCTAACCCTAACCCTAACCCTAACCCTAGCCCATATAACCCTAACCCTAACCCTAACCCTGACCCTAAACCTAACCCTAACCAAATAACCCTAACCCTAACCCTAAACCAACTAGCCCTAACACTAACCATAAGCCTAACCTTTACCAAAATAACCCTAACCATAACCCAAACCCAACTAACCATAACCCTAACCCTAACCCTAACCCTAACCCTAACCCTAACCCTAACCCTAGCCCAAATAACCCTAACCCTAACCCTAACCCTGACCCTAAACCTAACCCTAAACCAAATAACCCTAACCCTAACCCTAAACCAACTAGCCCTAACACTAACCATAAGCCTAACCTTTACCAAAATAACCCTAACCATAACCCAAACCCAACTAACCATAACCCTAACCCTCACCCTAACCCTAACCCTAACCCTAACCCTAGCCCAAATAACCCTAACCCTAACCCTAACCCTGACCCAAAACCTAACCATAAACCAAATAACCCTAACCCTAACCCTAAACCAACTAGCCCTAACACTAACCATAAGCCTAACCTTTACCAAAATAACCCTAACCATAACCCTAACCCAACTAACCATAACCCTAACCCTAACCCTAACCCTAACCCTAACCCTAACCCTAACCCTAGCCCAAATAACCCTAACCCTAACCCTAACCCTGACCCTAAACCTAACCCTAAACCAAATAACCCTAACCCTAACCCTAAACCAACTAGCCCTAACACTAACCATAAGCCTAACCATTAGCAAAATAACCCTAACCATAACCCAAACCCAACTAACCCTAACCCTAACCCTAACCCTAACCCTAACCCTAACCCTAACCCTAACCCTAACCCTAACCCTAACCCTAGCCCATATAACCCTAACCCTAACCCTAACCCTGACCCTAAACCTAACCCTAAACCAAATAACCCTAACCCTAACCCTAAACCAACTAGCCCTAACACTAACCATAAGCCTAACCTTTACCAAAATAACCCTAACCATAACCCAAACCCAACTAACCATAACCCTAACCCTAACCCTAACCCTAACCCTAACCCTAACCCTAACCCTAACCCTAGCCCAAATAACCCTAACCCTAACCCTAACCCTGACCCTAAACCTAACCCTAAACCAAATAACCCTAACCCTAACCCTAAACCAACTAGCCCTAACACTAACCATAAGCCTAACCATTAGCAAAATAACCCTAACCATAACCCAAACC
>NW_028276411.1:0-65000 GCF_052056855.1 Sturnus vulgaris
TTTCTAAATATGCATATGCGGTAATACATGCATTTGGAAAACTATGGGGAAAAAAAGAGGTTTATTAAGCTGCAGAAGAAAGAAGAAAAAAATTGGTTTACAAGGGATGGCAAGCAGTGGATACCAAAAGCTCTAGCCTTACAATTGTTAAAAACAACTTCATTAAAGGAGTCGTTCTGTGCCTTCTTTGGGGTGAGGAAAAAAGGCTGAGGGGGGCTCCGACGTGGTTTGGGGCACCCCAAGGTCCCTGGGAGAGGGAGACGGGCTGCGCTGGAGGAGCAGGTGAGTCGGGCATGGGGGGGGTCATGGTGGGTGCCAGAACATTGAGAGGGAGGGGGTGGGTGTAGAATGCATGAAAAACAGAACCTTAAAAAAATAGCTAAATATAGTCTAAAAGGAATGTTTTATTGGCTTGTGTTTGGATAGAGGTAGGGTTTTTTTATAGATACTGTAAATAGAAAAGATAAAGAATAAAAATATAGAAGCAAATATAAGAAACCAATATATAAATATATTACATTACATTATGTTATGAAATAGAAATATATAAATATTCAGACTTTAAAAGGAATGTTTTATTGGTTTTTATTTGGTTAGAGGAGGGTTTTTTGAAAATAATATAGGCAAAAATATACAAATATGCAAAAATAGATACTGACATAAAATGATGATAACTATATATGCATATATATATGTAAGTATAAATATATAGAAATAAATATAAATATAAAATACATGTATGTAGTATGTAATATAAATAATTTATCGATTTTAATATGTTATATTAAATAGTATGTTATAATAGAATGTAAATAGCATCGAGTATATTAATATACTAGTAAAAACTACATTAAATAGTATATAAATATCGAATACACAATATAGACATATAAATCTACAGATATAAATATGAAAACTAAATAGAAAAATATATTCAAATATAATTTAAAATAATCGAGTTTTTTGTTTCTATTTTGTTTAGAGGCAGAGCTTTTAAAGAAATAATATTAAAAACTATGAACCTCCAAATATAGATGGATATAGATAAAATAGAAATAACATTAGTAATATAAATCTATGTATATAATGAATAATAAAATAATATTGTATATATGATAAATAGAATAGCAATTAAATTGAATATATGAAATATGTCTAGATTATGACTAGAAATTAAATATTAAAAAATAGATGATTTATATATATAAAAGGTTTTTTTTTTCATTTGGTCAGAGGCAGGGCATTTTTAGTTTGGTCGGGGTTTTTTTTGGGGCGTTCATTGAGAGGATTTTATGACGGGTGGGGACTCTGGTGCTTGGAACTCTCTCCCTTCTCTGTCTGTCCCTGACAGGGCGGCAGTGCCGGGCTGAGTTGGGCGGCAGTGCTGCCGCCGTGTGGACACAGGCGGGTACTGCACCGTGCCCCTCTCAGGATGGCGGAAGGGCCCGCGGGCCGGGACCCAGCCGTGCGGCAGCGCTCAAGATGGCGGCCTCTCTAGGACCCCGGCGGATAGGCGTTTACATAAAACGCCTGTCCGCGCTCGCCGGCGCCCCTCACGCCCGCGGCACCGAGGACCGCGCGGCCGTTGTCGGCACGCTCTGAAACGTCCGGGAAAATTGGCGGCGAGCGGATCGGCGTCGGCGATGTAATCAGGCATCTTATGCCTACACACCGGGGTCCTGATTTTTTCCCGCCCTTTCTGCCGCCATTTTTGGCAGGTCAGCCGGGGTGCCGCCCGAGCCGCCATTTTGAGAGTGCGGACACACTCAAGATGGCGGCCCTCTCTAGGACCCCGGCGGATAGGCGTTTACATAAAACGCCCTGCTCGCGCCCGCCGGCGCCCTCACGCCCGCGGAACCGCCGGACCCGCGCGGCCGTTGTCGGCACGCTCTGAAACATCCGGGAAAATTGTCGGCGAGGCGGATCGGCGTCGGCGATGTAATCAGGCATCTTATGCCTACACACCGGGGTCCTGATTTTTTCCCGCCCTTTCTGCCGCCATTTTTGGCAGGTCAGCCGGGGGTGCCGCCCGAGGCGCCATTTTGAGAGTCCCGACACGCTCAAGATGGCGGCCTCTCTAGGACCCCGGGCGGATAGGCGTTTACATAAAACGCCTGCCCGCGTTCGCCGGCATAAAAATAAATATGCATAAATATAAACATAGACATAAACATGCACAAACGTTAACCTGCATAGATATAAACATAAACATAAACATAAACATAAACATGCAAAACAATAATAATAAATAGAAATAGAAATAGAAATAGAAATAGAAATAGAAATACAAACATTAATAAAATCAGTGAGAAAGGGGGTAAAATCAGTGAGAAATGGGGGGGAAAAACCATGAAAAAATGATGGAAAAATCAGAGAGAAATGGGGGGAAAAATCGGTGAGGAATGGGGAAAAAGATCAACGAAAAATTGGGAAAAATCAGTCAGAAGTGGGGGATAAAAATCAGTGAGAAATGGGGGGAAAAGTCGGTGAGAAATGGGGGAAAAAATCAGTGATTAATGGGCGGGAAATGCATGAAAAATGGGGGGAATAATTCAGAGAGAAATGGGGGCAAATATCAGTGAGAAATGGGGGGGAAAATCAGGAAATATCCATGAAAATTGGGGGAAACATCCATGAAAATGGCGGAAAAAATCAATGAAAAATGGCGGAAAAAATCAATGAAAAATGGCGGAAAAAATCAGTGAGAAATGGGGAAAAATGGGGAAAAAGGAGTGATAAATGGGGGAAAAAATCAGTGAGAAATGGGGAAAAATGGGGGGGGGGGGGGGGTGGGGGGGATGAAAATAATAAAAATCCACCAAAAATGGGTGGAAAAATCCATGAAAAATCAACGGAAAAATCAGTGAGAAATGGGGAAAACATCATGGTGAAATGGGGCAAAAATCAGAGAGAAATGGGGAAAAATCATTGAAAAATGGGGGATAAAAATCAGTGAGAAATGGGGGGAAAATGGGGGAAAAAACATCAGTGAGAAATGGGGAAAAAAAATCTTTGATAAATTGGGGCAAAAATCATTGAGAAATGGGGAAAATAATCAGTGAGAAATGGGGAAAATTTGGGAAAAATCCAGGAAAATTGCGGGAAAAAATGCTTGAAAAATTGGGGAAAAAATCCGAGAGAAAATCCCCGGGAATCCCCGGGAAAAACCCCCCGGAATCCCCGAGAAAATCCCCCGGAATTCCCCGGGAAAATCCCCCCGGAATCCCCTGGAAAATGCCCCTGAATTCCCCGAGAAACTCATCCCGGAATCCCCGTGATAATCCGTCCGCTATCCCCGAGAAAATCCCCCAGGAATCCCCCAGAAAATCTCCCCGAAATCCCCGGGATAATCTCCCCGGAATCCCCGAGACAATCCGCCCCGAATCCCCTGGAAGATTCCCCCGGAATCCCCGAGAAAATCCCTCGGAATTCCCCGGGAAAATCAACCCGGAATCCCCGAGAAAATCCCCCGGAATCCCCGGGAAAATCCCCCAGGAAAATCCCCGGGATAATCACCCCGGAATCCCCTGGAAAATCCCCTAGGAATCCCCGAGAAAATCCCCCCGGAATTCGCCGGGAAAATCCCCCCGGAATCCCCCAGAAAATCCCCCCGGAATACTCTGCAATATCCCCCCGGAATCCCCGATAAAATCCCCCTGGAATCTCCAGGAAAATGCCCCGGGAATACGTGAGAAAATCCCCCCGGAATCTCCGAGAAAATCCCCCGGAATCCCCGCGAAAATCCCCATGAATTCCCCGGGAAAATAATCTCGGAATCCCCGAGAAAATCTCCCCGGAATCACCGAGATAATGGCCCCGGAATACCCGAGAACATCCCCCGGAATTGCCCGAGAAAATCATCCCGTAATCCCCGAGGAAATCCCCCCGGAACACTCGGGAAAATCCCCCCGGAATTCCTCGTCAAATCACCCCGGATACCCCGGGAAAATCCCTCCGGACTCCCCGAAAAATTCCCCCCGGAATACTCGGGAAAATCCCCCCGGAATCCCCGAGAAAATCCACCCGGAATCCCCTGGAAAATCCACCGGGAATTCCCCGGGAAATTCCTCGCTGAAACCCCTGGAAAATCCCCCCGGAATCCCGGAGAAAATCCCCCCGGAATTCCCCGGGAATATCCCCTCGGAATCCCCGGGAAAATCCCCCCGGACTCCCCGAAAAAATCCCCCCGGAATACTCGGGAAAATCCCCCCGGAATACTCGGGAAAATCCTCCCGGAATTCCCGAGAAAATCCCCCGGAATTCCCTGAGAAAATCGCCCCGGAATCCCAGTGAAAATCCCCCCGGAATCCCCGTGAAAATCCCCCCGGAATCCCCGGGAAAATCCCCCAGGAATCCCCTGGAAAATCCCCCAGGAATCCCCGATAAAATCCCCCTGGAATCCCCTGGAAAATCCCCCTGGAATCGCGGGGAAAAAGCCCCCCGCATTTCCCGGGAAAAATCCCCCCGGAATCCCCGATAAAATCTCCCCGGAATCCCTGAGAAAATCCCCCCGGAATCCGCGAGAAAATATGCCCAGAATCCCCGATAAAATCCCCCCGGAATCCCCGGGAATATCCCCCAGGAATCCCCGATAAAATCCCCCCGGAATCCCCCAGAAATTCCCCCCGGAATCCCCGACAAAATCCCCCCAGAATTCCCGACAAAATCCTCCCGGAATCCCCGGAAAATCCCCCCGGAATTCCGGTCCATTTCTGTAGGAGAATAGTTTGTAAGGATAGTGCAGAAGGCACTAGTTGCCAACGAGTTACAGCTGTACTGATTAGCAAGGAGTGGAAACAGCCTTGCCTGCCCAGTGAGGCTGGTTGTTATAAAAGCGTGGGTCAGCTGGCTGCCAGTTTCACTAAGCACAGCTCCAGCTGGAGGTGCAGAGCCTGCTGCAGTGTGGGCTGGAGCCTGCTGGCTGTGCTGCGAGGAGGAAGGGACACGTGGCCGTGCAAGGGATGGACAAGGTGAGAGGATGCTGTGTGTGGGACAGACAGGCTCAGGTGGCTGGGGAAGGGACAGGCTGGGGTTTAGCCAGTCGTACAGAGGAGAGGAGGAGTCGGTGCTGTGTGGAGCTGCCTGTGAGAAAAGGAGTCAGAGTTGCCTCAAAGAAATCTGTGGAGAGAAGGCATGAAAAGTGTGTAATGAAAGACTAATGTTGGTGCCTGTCATGTCTGTCTTGATATAATTGCTACACGTTTTCTCGGAATGCTTGAATTTAGACATAAAATGAAAACTTTATTGTAAGAAAGGAATGCATTTCTCACCAAAGTGGTGTAGGGTGGGGGATCACAACTCACAGATGGCCTGGAAGCGGAACGGCCACAGGGGTTACTGTAACTGGGCCTCCAGTTGGGTTTAAAGTTGGGTTTAAAGGCTAGAGCTGGGCTGGGATTAGCACGGGCTATGCAGCTGGGCTCATGCACAGGTCTGTCAGCACTCCTGCCCGAGGACAGTCCCTCACCTAGGGAGAGGTTCTAGGCCTGGAGATGAGGCTGAGTTTGGGAAGGGTGATGAGGACATGGTTAGGGAGGGATGTAAATGCATATCAAAAGACTTAATTTTGAGGGGTGGCAAGCATTAGCTATAAACCAGTAAGTATTTACAGCTAAAGGCTGGAGGTGGGGGCTGTCTGAGGAGGACAGGACTGTTTAAGGCTGAAGTTGGAAGAGAAACCTTGGTGAAGCTTTTGCGTTAGAAACGGCCTCACCTGCCAAATCAGATTTTTGTCTTCAGGATTGCATGAGTGAGGATGCCACAGCCAAGGAAAAGGTTCAGGTTTGGGAGGCAAAGGCGAGTTAGGCAGGGCTGCAGGGCTGGGGCTTGGCTGTTTCCATACTGCTCAGGGCAGCAAAGGGTAGCTGGCTCACTGGGCATTGGATCTAGAACTCTTTCTGGAACAAGGTGGAGAGCTGAGGTTCATGCAAGGAAGGGGCCAGGAATTCTTTGTCTGACTGGAAAATGCCAGAGGGGCAGTGTGTGACTCGGATAGGATGATATGTTCGTCTGGCGAGAGTCACAAAAGAATATTTTGGTTTACTGATAACTGGGCAGCTCAGAAGTTACTACTTGACTTAGTTGCTGCTCCCATCTGTTGCACACATAAACAGAGCAAAGCAGACGAATTCTCTCGGAGCCTGAGGTCTTTGACTGGCCCTCCAAAAATGCTGCCCGCTAAAAAACAGACGTGGGGGAGGAAAGTTGTCAGATACAATAGAGCAAGAAAAGGCCACGGGCTTCAAAGTGCCCTCCAGCAGACCATGGAAGTGACCTGTCTGGAAGTGAAACCAGCAGTCTGCTTCCCCAGCCTCCTGGAAGCCTCTAACAGCTACACAGGCAGTGAGGGGAGAGAACAATTCAACCTAAAAATAATTTTCAGTAGCGTTCTGCACTGCTGTTAAAAATACTGCAACCAGGGAATGTGGTGTGGTGATAACTATTAGGCCTGTAAGTCTGGTAACTGGGGCTTTTAGCTCAAACATCTCGGTATGGCTACTTTGAGCCTTGTAAAAGCTGCGTTAAGTCCAATTTCTTGGGTAGTTCTACTAGCTCTAGCCTTGCTTTTCATCCCCTCAGTAACAAAGCAACTCCCTCTCGAGAATGTTATTTACTTTCCATATGATGTGCCTACCAATTTCTGGAATTGCAAATGTCTTTGGATACATGCGTAAATTGAAGTTTCAAGAAAGCTGTCAAGCTAAAACAAAGGCTTGCCATAATGCAGAAGAAAATGTTTTATGGAAGAACTGAGAGGTCCCTACCTGGGCATAGAATTTGCTATACGAAGGTGTGTTCCAAACGGATCTGCCATCTAAACAAGCAGAAAAATAGTTGGAATGTAGTGAGTTCAATTTAACTATTGCTAGAAATAGGAATTATTAGCAGAGCTTGGAGCATGATATCACTAGCAGCAGTAAGACGCTTTTAGCTTGCTTCTCATAAATTACTTGTAAAAAGCATTTGTACCTAGTGTGTAGCAATTAATATTTCCCCATTTTCTTCCCCCCCGCCCCCCAGTCTCAGGTACTCCTTTTATTTTACCCTTTTCTGTCTTGTAACATCACCTTCCTTTATTTTATTCTATCTTCTGTTCTCAGAACATCGCAGCATCCTCTGTCAATGTGAAAGCATTTGTTCATCCTGTCTTGGAATGGCTGTCAATGTTGCCCTCTTCTGGATCACTTTTTTTTTTTTTTTTTTTTTAACAATATGTTGCTAAATGTCAGGAAAATTAATCCACAAACACCAGCGGTTTATGTCCAAAAAGGAAACAGAGGAGTCCTTTTTGCTTTATTCGAATAAAGGGAGAGGCCATGGGACATTCCCCTGGGATCTCTCAAATTTTTGGAGGACGCAGCCTCCTTTTTATCCTATTTTCCCGGCCGCATTTCCCTCTCTCTTTTCCCATTGGCTGAGGTACTTGAGAGGCACAGACTTCCCGGAACGCCTGATACCTGAAATTCCCCTCTAATGTATAACCCTCCCTTTTAATTTTTAATTCTTATAGAATTCATAGCTTCCCCCGTTGCTTCTTTCATCTTTCGATATCCAATTTCATTTATCAGCAGCCCTGCAGTTTGTTTGTAAAGGCAACTATCTCTTTCCATTCATCAATCAGTGGAATCCATCCCATTGTTTCTTTTATCTCTCAGTGCTAGCCTTATCTACAGGCTGATCCACAGCTCATTTGTAAAGACAAATTCAACATTCCTCTCAGCTAATAAATGAGAAGTTAGCTGAAAAAAGTAAAAACTGGATTTTTTTTCCGGTGTGTGTCGGACAATACAGTGGAGAGAATTTGCGGGAGGATGATCGAGGATATCCTATTATAATATCGTTCTCGGACATTTTACTATTTTAGATCATCAGTTGTATTCTGAAAGAAATCTATTTTAATGATATGTGTACGTTTGCACGAAGTTATAGTTAAATATAGCTTGCGGCTGGGCTCTTTAATGACTAGGGGTATTTTTGGTTTTAATTCAATATTTTATGCTTGTGGTGTGTAGTGTGCTGATTTATTTTTTAATGTTATTTACTACGTGCGCTTTTGTTTTTGAGTGAAGGTAACTTTCTGGATGGCTTTGTATTTGAGGCAGAATGAATTGAAGTAGGTTTTTAAAACTGATTTTTCATATGTACGATGGGGAGTTTAGTAGGGGCAGCTCTGATGGTGGGGGCTTGGTTGTTAATTTTATCAGACGGCTTTTGTTAGATACAGCTTTTAATTCTGGAAAGTTTTTTTTTCTAATGTCGTGCTTTGAAGGTGGTTTTCGAGGATGTATGGTATAGCTTTATTTTGTTTGTAGATGGTGTATGATAAGGGCTATGGTCTATTTATCTAATGCCATGTTTTTTCATTCAGGTGTTGATAAGGGAGTTCTTGAATGGCGTTTTGTGTTGTTTTTGTTTTTGGTGGGGCGTTGTTTTTAAAGGATACCTTGATAAGGTTTGCCGATGGCGTTCTAGCCCGTAGCATAAGGCATAGGGTAGTTTTTGAATTATTTTGTGGTGGCTTTGATTCTTGCCAGTATGTAGTGTTTGTTTGAGGTAATGCTGTGTAGCTAATTTCTGTTTTCTTATTAATATTAGAATTGGAGTGTTGTAGTATATGGGCTGTTATTATATCCTAGGGGTTCTATTTATTTGGTTTGATTGTTTTCTAGTTATGGATAATTTTTCTCAAAAAACCATTTTCAGGATTTCAGGCGTGACACAAAAGAACGCTCAGATTGCTGGAAGGGAAACGTGTGCCCAGATTGTCTCGAAGCAGTGCTGCTGTCGGTTCTCGTTCAGTTGTGTCTTCTGAAAATGAGACTGTTGTATTCATTGCGCTGTGCTAAACACTTGTCATTCTCCCAATGCCAGGAAACAGATGAAGCTTGAAGAAAGAGGAAGGAATTTGGAAGCGTACAAACAAGCTGAGAAGAGGTTCAGAGATCAGGGTGCTCGCTGGCAGCAGGGGCTGGGGTTAGGGCTGAGCAGGAGCAAAGCCGGAGCACATCAACCTCACCTCGTGTTTTCTCGGGGGCTTTATGGCCCTGGCAAGAGAGAGATGTTCACTGACGAGTCCCAGGCCGAGCCGTGAGCACAGCATGTTGTGTTGGAGCTGGGGTTTTTTTTTGAGACGTTCAGCAGCCACACTCTCTAGTCAAGAGTCCTGAGGTTTGTTGCTGCTCCACTTTCATCCTCATATCCAGCTTCCAGCCCTTTTCTTCTCTCTGTCCAGTGTGTCTTTTGTGTTCCTTTCTTGTCCTGTGTGCTCCCCATCCCATTCCCGTTCCCTACGGAGGGGGAGGGTGTGGAGACTGGGGCTCCGACGTGGTTTGGGGCACCCCAAGGTCCCTGGGAAAGGGAGCCGGGCTGCGCTGGAGGAGCAGGTGAGTCGGGCATGGGGGGGGGGGGGGGGGGGGGGTCATGCTGGGTGCCAGAACATTGAGAGGGAGGGGTGGGTGTAGAATGCATGAAAAACAGAACCATAAAAAATACCTAAATATAGTCTAAAAGGAATGTTTAAATGCTTTTTATTTGGGTAGAGGCACGGTTTTTATAGCTAATATAAAAATAAAATATAAAGAATAGAAATAGATTGGTATACATGTAAAATATAATGAAATATAAGTAGCAAATATCTATGAAAAATCTAGTGTATAATAGAAATAATGCAAATATAAGAATATGTATAAATATAAAATAGAGCTATGAGAATGGGAATAAGAATGGGGTAAAACATCAGTGAGAAATGGAAAAAAACCACATGAAAAATGGTGGGAAAATCAGTGAGAAATGGAGAAAAATCAGTGAAAAACGGGGGGGGAATCTTTGAAAAATGGGGAAAAAAATCAGTGAGAAATGGGGGAAAAAAAATCCATGAAAAATGGGGGAATAAATCAGTGAGAAACGGGGAAAAGTGGGGGAAAAAATAATTGAGAAATGGGGGAAAAAATCCGTGACGAATGGCGGGAAAAGTCATTAAGAAATGGGGGAAAAATCAGTGAGAAACAGGGAAAAAAATCAATGAGAAATGGGGGAAAATTTGGGACAAAATCAGCGAGAAATGGGGGAAAAAGCAGTGGTAAATGGGGGAAAAGTCGATGAAAAATGGGGGAATATTCAGTGAGAAATGGGGGGGGGGGGGGGGGGAAATCAGTGAGAAATGGGGAAAAAATCCGTGGAAAACAGGCAAACAATCCATGGGCAATGGCGGGAACAGAGCGAGCTGTTGTTGCTCGTGCTGTGGTGGCCGATGCTGTGGGGAAAAAATAAGTGAAAAATGGGGGCAATAATCAGTGATAAATGGGGAGAAAATCAGTGATTAATGGGCGGAAAAATGCATGAAAAATGGAAGGAAAAATTCAGAGAGAAATGGGGGCAAATATCAGTGATAAATGGGGAAAAAAAATCAGTGATTAATGGGGGGAAAAATGCATGGAAAATGGGGGGAAAATTCAGAGAGAAATGGGGGCAAAAATCAGTGAGCAATGGGGGGGAAAATCGGGAAATATCCATGGAAAAATGGGGGGAAAAAATCAGTGAGAAATGGGGGAAAAAATCAGTGAGAAATGGGGGAAACATCATGGTGAAATGGGGAAAAAAAATCTTTGATAAATTGGGGAAACAAATCATTGAGAAATGGGGGGAAAAAATCAGTGAGAAATGGGGAAAATATGGGAAAAAATCCACGAAAATTGCGGGGAAAAATGCATGAAAAATTGGGGAAAAATCAGTAAGAAATGGGGGAAAAAATCCATGAAAAAATGGCGGGAAAAATCAGATCGGCGATCGATAGCTAATGCGTGCCGATCGATTAGATCGGCGATCGATTGATCACGACTACCGATCGATTATATCGGCGATCGATTGCTAATGCCTGCAGATCGATTCGATCGGCGATCGATTGATCGCGCCTGCCGATCGATTAGATCGGCGTTCGATTGCTAATGCCTGCCGATCGATTAGATCGGCGATCGATTGCTAATGCCTGCCGATCGATTAGATCGGCGATCGATTGGTAATGCCTGCCGATCGATTAGATCGGCGATCGATTGGTAATGCCTGCCGATCGATTAGATCGGCGATCGATTGGTAATGCCTGCCGATCGATTAGATCGGCGATCGATTGATCGCGCCTGCCGATCGATTAGATCGGCGATCGATTGGTAATGCCTACCGATCGATTAGATCGGCGATCGATTGCTAATGCCTGCCGATCGATTAGATCGGCGATCGATTGATCGCGCCTGCCGATCGATTAGATCGGCGATCGATTGCTAATGCCTGCCGATCGATTAGATCGGCTATCGATTGATCGCGCCTGCCGATCGATTAGATCGGCGATCGATTGCTAATGCCTGCCGATCGATTAGATCGGCGATCGATTGATCGCGCCTGCCGATCGATTAGATCGGCGTTCGATTGCTAATGCCTGCCGATCGATTAGATCGGCGATCGATTGGTAATGCCTGCCGATCGATTAGATCGGCGATCGATTGATCGCGCCTGCCGATCGATTAGATCGGCGATCGATTGATCGCGCCTGCCGATCGATTAGATCGGCGTTCGATTGCTAATGCCTGCCGATCGATTAGATCGGCGATCGATTGATCGCGCCTGCCGATCGATTCGATCGGCGATCGATTGCTAATGCCTGCCGATCGATTAGATCGGCGATCGATTGCTAATGCCTGCCGATCGATTAGATCGGCGATCGATTGATCGCGCCTGCCGATCGATTAGATCGGCGATCGATTGCTAATGCCTGCCGATCGATTAGATCGGCGATCGATTGATCGCGCCTGCCGATCGATTAGATCGGCGATCGATTGCTAATGCCTGCCGATCGATTAGATCGGCGATCGATTGATCGCGCCTGCCGATCGATTAGATCGGCGTTCGATTGCTAATGCCTGCCGATCGATTAGATCGGCGATCGATTGGTAATGCCTGCCGATCGATTAGATCGGCGATCGATTGATCGCGCCTGCCGATCGATTAGATCGGCGATCGATTGATCGCGCCTGCCGATCGATTAGATCGGCGTTCGATTGCTAATGCCTGCCGATCGATTAGATCGGCGATCGATTGGTAATGCCTGCCGATCGATTAGATCGGCGATCGATTGATCGCGCCTGCCGATCGATTAGATCGGCGATCGATTGCTAATGCCTGCCGATCGATTAGATCGGCGATCGATTGATCGCGCCTGCCGATCGATTAGATCGGCGATCGATTGCTAATGCCTGCCGATCGATTAGATCGGCGATCGATTGATCGCGCCTGCCGATCGATTAGATCGGCGATCGATTGCTAATGCCTGCCGATCGATTAGATCGGCGATCGATTGCCAATGCCTGCCGATCGATTAGCTCGGCGATCGATTGATCGCGCCTGCCGATCGATTAGATCGGCGATCGCTTTCCAATGCCTGCCGATCGATTGCTAATGCACACTATTTGCACACTCCTTGCACACGCTTTGCAGTCATACAGAGGCAGGAGGTTTCTCAGTTCTGGTCGCGGTTTTTTGGGGCGTTCATTCAGGGGGATTTCCTCAAGGATTGGGACACTCCTTGATTCCATCCCTTGCCTGTCTCCCAAGCGCCACCCTGTGGGCAGAGCGCGGTACTGCGCGCCTGCCTCTCCCAAGATGGCGTCTCGGGTGTCGCTCCCCGACCTTCTAACTCTGGCTGCAAAAGGAGGGGGGCACAGCAAGGAGCCCGCTCGCTCTAGTGGGATGCCTGCGCACGACGCCGACACCGATGCCACGGGTGCGATTTTCGGCGGCGTTTCCAATCGTGCGGACATCTCCTTCAGCCCGCTTCGGCCCGGGGGAGAGGGGCGGGGCCGCCAGCGATGGTCCCGGCGCAGCCCGGGCAGGCTCGGGGCGGAGCCGGGGCTTGGCGAGGCGGGGCACGGAGGTCCCGGGGACGGGACCGGGCGGGGCCGGGGCGGTGCTTTAGGGGCGGTCCCCAGTGGTCCCGGGCGGCACCGGGGGCGGGGCCGGGTGATCCCGGAGCGGGTACCGAGCTGTGCTGGGGACGGTGCTGCAGGGGCGGTGCCGGGCCCGCCTCAGGGTGATTGAATGCCCAGAAATCGCCTCCTCTGCCCCGTGCTCACACTGAGCTGCGGGCTGCAGCGTGCTGTCGGAGCTCCGCACACAGCACGGATTTGGGCTTCCCCTCCTCTCAAACCCTCTCCCCCTTCTTCCTCCTCCTCATCTTCCTCTTTGTCCTCTGTCACTGCTGAGGCTCTGGAAAGAACTGAAATTCTGCAGGGAGAGATGTCCTCTCGTGGCCCCAGGGACTGCCTCGGCACGGGCCACGAGCGCCTCCGGCCCCTGCCTTCTCCTGCTTGAAAAGATCACCTGGAGCCCGAGCTCGGGGGGGTGAAATCAGCTGAAATCCAGGTAACTCTGTCAAGTGCCCCCCAGGGACATCGGCGGGGCTGGGGGATGAGGGTTTGAAACAGCAAATTCTTTGGAATATACACCTGTCCCTGTGCCGATGCTGCTGAGCTTCCTGCCACAGTATATCCCCACTCCATGAGGCGCTGTGAGGTTATGGCAGTGGGAATTGAGCAGGGAATTCGGGGCTATGGGCATAATTCACGGGAGCTAGCAAAGCTGACAGCCAACCCCAAATCGGGGCACAGCACAGAGAACAATCTGTGTGCTGCCCTGTCAGCTCAAGCTCCTGGGCTGGGAAGTATTGGGAGTTAAATGTATGGAATTACACAAATCACAGCAACTGGCATCACCCAGAGGGACAATCCAAGGCCCAAACAATTCCTCCACAGTCCACTCTGGGAAAAACACCCTGTGCCTGCCAGGAGCTCTGACCCTGCTTTTCCTACCAGCTCCTGAGCAGTGTCAGGGCCACCACGACGCCTTTAAAATCCAGATAAACCCCAAATCCTACACAGTGAATAATCCAAAGAAAGTACTGAATTGTTGTCATTAAAAGCTCAAAACTCATTAAGAATTCTATGACAACAGTGTAATGGACTCCCAGGAACCTCATGAATGCTCTCAGTTTCATTTTTGTGTATTTTTACTCCCTCATTTGGCAGCTTGTAAAACTTATCCTGGAATTCAGAGGTCAAGCAGGATCGACTTTGGATTGACCTTCACCTCTGGTCCCACTTTGTGCAAACACAACTCGTGCCCAGGTGGGTGAACTCATCACCTCAGCTTTTCACTCCAGAGTATCCCCTCCTTATTTCCCTGTAGATGAACTCAGATCCACTCCTCACCTCCACTGGTCATCCAAGCGTCCATTCTGTTCCCCACAGGCCCTGGTGGCCCCGGGGAGCTCCCTTGGCCTTTCTCCTGCCCCTCTGCAGCCCGAGGTCGCTACACAAACAGTTCTTGTGTCCCCTCTAAATGACCCCGGGTTTTCTGCTCAATGAATGGCATGACCCGTGCCCACTGCTCATGATTCACCCAACCAAAATCAAGAGCAAATGTTGCTTGGGCTTTAAGAACTTGAAATAACTCTGAAGCAAAAGAAATCACCTTTTTCTTCTGGTTTTTATTTTTATTTTTTCATTTAAGATGCTGGACTTGCCTCTGTGGATGTGTGCTGAGCTCTCACTGCAGGGGACTGTCAGGCCTGAATGGCTGTGAGTTCGTGTTCTTCTCAGTAGGGAATCAGAAATTATTCTTAGACCATAGAATTGTTTTCTGAAACCTTTCCCCTTTCCTCTTTGTGCCTTTGAATTTTTCAGCTGTTCCCTGTTGTCACTTCCCCTGCCTGACTTCTGTGCAGCTCCTAGCTGGGAAAAACTGGGAAAACTTAGGGGGTACAGAGGTGGAATTTTTGGCTGGATTTTCCTAACATTTCTAATTTTGCTGAACTTATTTCCCCAGTGAGAAGAGCACGAACTCACAGCCATGCAGGCCTGACAGTCACTGCGGGAAATCTGACACAGTATTAATAAGTAACCTTTCCTGAGAGCAGTCACCACCCCAGTCCTCCAGCCTTGTCAAATGTTTGCAATGAATGGACCCAAGTTCTAATCCTTAATCTAAATTTATGTCAGCTTTTGTTAGAAAGATACTGGACAGTAAATCATACAAGAGAATTTAAAAATTGCACAAAGAATAACCGGCCCAGACCAAACCCAACCGCCCCCATCACCGCTCCACCCCAATTTTGGGAGAAACAGTGATACAGTTTATAAATACTCTCCTTCCACACTATTCAGTCCTTCACCGCACATCCCCAGAGAGGAGTCCCTCAGACCTTGCTCCCCTGAACACCAGGAGAGCTGGAGTTTCACCCAGATCCCACATTCCCATGGCAGTTAATCCCAGCAGGGAGGCAAAGAGGAACCCTGCATCCTCTGACATAGCCCACAGCACGGGCAGCACCAGGAGCCCTCCAGGCTCAGACCTCTGGTGCTGAAGCCTCTGGGCTTTGGCTGATCAAACACCACAGCTCTTGGCAAAGATGCCAGGAGAGTCGTGATTCTTCCTGTCCTGAAAGAGAGGAGGAAAAGAAAATTAAGTCGACTGCAGAAGGATTCCAGCTCTCAACTTCTGCTCTGATTCCTCACTCTGGGGTTTTATCCATGACAAGTGACACCAATTCAGAGTGCCCTTTTCCAGCATTTTTATTCCTAACTATTAAAAGGATGCTCATTTCTCTTATTGTATTCTTTGCTTAATTTTATTAGCGGCATTTTCATCCCAGACCCCACTTGTCAGTTCTTCAATCCTTTAGCACTGGACTTGGCACAAAGGGATACCCGTGGTGCTGCATCACAAGAAATCCCAGAGAGAAACCCCTTCCAAACCTGACGGAGAAAGCTTTCAAGGCACTCCAGAACACAGACAGCTTTTCCTGCCTTGTCAGGCCACACCAATTCTGTCCCATCCACCTGAACTGTGCAGGTGAGGAAAAGGCTTTCCTTGCTCCTCGGGAATCACTGTCTGAGACCACGGATGTCCATCCTGGGCAGCACCTGGAAACAACGTGGGAAAGGCAAAATGAGAGTGTTTTCTATCAGAAAATTACTACTACTAATAAAAATAACAATCAGAACTTCTGGACAAATTTAGTAACATCACTTTGATATGAGAAATACAGGCCATGCCCATCCTTGTAGCCCAGGTGAAAACAGGAAGGAGAACTAGAGGAAAAGCAGAGTCCCTTATTTGATCTCTGGACACAAACGGAGGCCTTTTCCCTGTGAAACCAAACTCACCCTTCCAGGGTTCCTGAGATCAGCTACGAGGAGGCTTTTGGCACTCCAAGAGCAGCTGGGTCACAGCTGGATGCGGCTTGGGTCTGGGAGACACCGTGCTCCTTCTGGAATTATAGCACGCAAATGCCTGCTCCTGGCCCCGGGCCCGGAGATAAAATCTGTGGGGTTTTTCCCTGTGCAACATTGTTCACCCCCTCCCAGGTTCCTGAGATCTGCACAGAGGAGGCTTTGGGCACCCCAAAGGCAGCCAGGGTTACAGGTGGGGGCAGCTTGGGGCTGGGAGAAATCCTCATCCATTTGGAATTTTATCAGGCAGAAACCTGGCTGGGTGCACAGGTCTCTGGACACGACCAGTGGCCCTTTCCCCTGTGAAACAAAACTCACCCTGCCAGGCTCCTGAGACCACTTAGGAGGAGGGGTTTGACTCTCCAAGAGCAGTCGCAACGAGAGATGCTCACACAGAAGGCCATGCAGAAGAGGAAACGAGCGCACCCGCAGCCCCCCAAGGCGCGCCCCAACGCCCCAGACCCGGCACTGCCAGCTCGGGCAGTCCCATAAAGCATCCCCCGCCTCCGCAGCGGCGGGACAGGCGGGGCCCGGGGTCCCGAGGAAACCGAGCGTGCCCGGAGGCGCGGCAGGACGGCAGCGCAGCGCCGCCTGGCGGCGGAGCAGGAGAGCAGCGCCGGGCCCCATGGCAGTATCGGTACCCGTGCGCCCCCTGCTGTCCGCGGCGATGCAGCGCCCGATGCCGAGTTCCACGCCCGTGTCGCCGAGGGAGAGGGGCACCGCTGGCTGGGGCCTCCCCGCCGACACGGACAGAAGCCGAAGCAGAAGCCCCGGTGCCATTGGCGGCCCCTACCCAGCGGGCCGGGCTCCGCCGGGCCCGCGGCCCCCGCGCGGTATCGGGTCGGCCCGCTCCCGTCTTCGTCGCACCCGGGCCCTGCTCCTGGCATGAAGCGCGTCACCGCCCCGCGCCGTCCCGCCCCCCGCGCGTCATCGCGTGCGTTCGGCGGCCCGCCCCGGGGGCGGTGCCGGGGGCGCTACCCGGGGCGGTGCCGGGGCAGTGCCGGGGGGCGGCACCGGGGGCGGTGCCGGGGCGGTGCCGGGGGCGTTCCCGGTCGCCGTGCCGGGGTAGCCCGGGGAGCGGTTCCGGGAGCGGTTCGGGGGGCGGTGCCGATTGCAGTCCCGGTCACTGTCCCCAGTCCCCGTCCCCAGTCCTGGTCCCGGTCCCAGTCCCCGGTTCCGGTCCCCGATCCTGGTCCCAGTCCCAGTTCCCCGTCCCGGAACCCGATCACGGTCCTGGTCCCAGTCCCCAATCCCGGTCCCGGTCCCTGTCTCCAGTCCCCGTCCCCGATCCCGGTTCCGGTCCCTGTCCCAGGTCCCCGTCCGCGATCCCGGTCCCTGTCCCATTTCCCCGTCCCGGTCCCCGATCCCAGTCCCGGTCCACGTCCCCGATCCCGATTTTTCCCCGCCTTTCACACTGATTTTTCCCCCGATTTATCAATGATTTTTTTCCCCATTTTTTCCCATTTCTCACTGATATTTTCCCCCATTTTTCAGGGATTTTTTTTCCCCATTTCTCACTGATTTTTTTCCCCATTCTTCATGGAGTTTTCCCCCCGTTTTTCACTGATTTTTCCCCATTTCTCACTGACTTTTTCCCCATTTTCCCCCATTTCTCACTGATATTTTCCCCCATTTTTCATGGATTTTTTCCAGATTTATCCCCATTTCCCACTGATTTTTCCCCATTTTTCATGGACTTTTCCCCCCCGTTTCTTACTTATGTTTTTCCCCGATTTCTCATTGATTTCCCCCCCCCCCATTTCGCACTGATTTTTTACCCATTTTTCCCCATTTCTCACTGATTTCTTTCGCCATTTTTCATGGAATTTCCCCACCCATTTCTAACGGATTTTTTCCCCACTTTTCCCCATTTCTCACTGATTTTTCCCCCCATTCTTCAGGGATTTTTTTCCCCATTTCTCACTGATTTTTCCCCCCATTCTTCATGATTTACAGGATACTCTATCGTGAATGGAAAGCAATTAAAGGAAGGGGGGAGGTTACCAGCCACCTGGTCAGCTCAGACAGCAGAGCTGCACACGCTTTTGAGAGCCTGTGAATTATAGCAGGACAAGACATTACATATATTTACTGATTCTAAGTATGCATATGCGGTAATACATGCATTTGGAAAACTATGGGGAAAAAAAGAGGTTTATTAAGCTGCAGAAGAAAGAAGAAAAAAATTGGTTTACAAGGGATGGCAAGCAGTGGATACCAAAAGCTCTAGCCTTACAATTGTTAAAACAACTTCATTAAAGGAGTCGTTCTGTGCCTTCTTTGGGGTGAGGAAAAAAGGCTGAGGGGGGCTCCGACGTGGTTTGGGGCACCCCAAGGTCCCTGGGAGAGGGAGACGGGCTGCGCTGGAGGAGCAGGTGAGTCGGGCATGGGGGGGGGTCATGGTGGGTGCCAGAACATTGAGAGGGAGGGGTGGGTGTAGAATGCATGAAAAACAGAACCTTAAAAAATAGCTAAATATAGTCTAAAAGGAATGTTTTATTGGCTTGTGTTTGGATAGAGGTAGGGTTTTTTTATAGATACTGTAAATAGAAAAGATAAAGAATAAAAATATAGAAGCAAATATAAGAAACCAATATATAAATATATTACATTACATTATGTTATGAAAATAGAAATATATAAATATTCAGACTTTAAAAGGAATGTTTTATTGGTTTTTATTTGGTTAGAGGAGGGTTTTTTGAAAATAATATAGGCAAAAATATACAAATATGCAAAAATAGATACTGACATAAAATGATGATAACTATATATGCATATATATATGTAAGTATAAATATATAGAAATAAATATAAATATAAAATACATGTATGTAGTATGTAATATAAATAATTTATCGATTTTAATATGTTATATTAAATAGTATGTTATAATAGAATGTAAATAGCATCGAGTATATTAATATACTAGTAAAAACTACATTAAATAGTATATAAATATCGAATACACAATATAGACATATAAATCTACAGATATAAATATGAAAACTAAATAGAAAAATATATTCAAATATAATTTAAAATAATCGAGTTTTTTGTTTCTATTTGGTTAGAGGCAGAGCTTTTAAAGAAATAATATTAAAAACTATGAACCTCCAAATATAGATGGATATAGATAAAATAGAAATAACATTAGTAATATAAATCTATGTATATAATGAATAATAAAATAATATTGTATATATGATAAATAGAATAGCAATTAAATTGAATATATGAAATATGTCTAGATTATGACTAGAAATTAAATATTAAAAAATAGATGATTTATATATATAAAAGGTTTTTTTTTCATTTGGTCAGAGGCAGGGCATTTTTAGTTTGGGTCGGGGTTTTTTTTGGGGCGTTCATTGAGAGGATTTTATGACGGGTGGGGACTCTGGTGCTTGGAACTCTCTCCCTTCTCTGTCTGTCCCTGACAGGGCGGCAGTGCCGGGCTGAGTTGGGCGGCAGTGCTGCCGCCGTGTGGACACAGGCGGGTACTGCACCGTGCCCCTCTCAGGATGGCGGAAGGGCCCGCGGGCCGGGACCCAGCCGTGCGGCAGCGCTCAAGATGGCGGCCTCTCTAGGACCCCGGCGGATAGGCGTTTACATAAAACGCCTGTCCGCGCTCGCCGGCGCCCTCACGCCCGCGGCACCGAGGACCGCGCGGCCGTTGTCGGCACGCTCTGACACGTCCGGGAAAATTGTCGGCGAGCGGATCGGCGTCGGCGATTTAATCAGGCATCTTATGCCTACACACCGGGGTCCTGATTTTTTCCCGCCCTTTCTGCCGCCATTTTTGGCAGGTCAGCCGGGGTGCCGCCCGAGCCGCCATTTTGAGAGTGCGGACACACTCAAGATGGCGGCCTCTCTAGGACCCCGGCGGATAGGCGTTTACATAAAACGCCTGCCCGCGCCCGCCGGCGCCCTCACGCCCGCGGAACCGCGGACCGCGCGGCCGTTGTCGGCACGCTCTGAAACATCCGGGAAAATTGTCGGCGAGCGGATCGGCGTCGGCGATGTAATCAGGCATCTTATGCTTACACACCGGGGTCCTGATTTTTTCCCGCCCTTTCTGCCGCCATTTTTGGCAGGTCAGCCGGGGTGCCGCCCGAGGCGCCATTTTGAGAGTCCCGACACGCTCAAGATGGCGGCCTCTCTAGGACCCCGGCGGATAGGCGTTTACATAAAACGCCTGCCCGCGTTCGCCGGCATAAAAATAAATATGCATAAATATAAACATAGACATAAACATGCACAAACGTTAACCTGCATAGATATAAACATAAACATAAACATAAACATAAACATAAACATGCAAAACAATAATAATAAATAGAAATAGAAATAGAAATAGAAATAGAAATAGAAATACAAACATTAATAAAATCAGTGAGAAAGGGGGTAAAATCAGTGAGAAATGGGGGGGAAAAACCATGAAAAATGATGGAAAAATCAGAGAGAAATGGGGGAAAAATCGGTGAGGAATGGGGAAAAAGATCAACGAAAAATTGGGAAAAATCAGTCAGAAGTGGGGGATAAAAATCAGTGAGAAATGGGGGGAAAAGTCGGTGAGAAATGGGGAAAAAATCAGTGATTAATGGGCGGGAAAATGCATGAAAAATGGGGGGAATAATTCAGAGAGAAATGGGGGCAAATATCAGTGAGAAATGGGGGGGAAAATCAGGAAATATCCATGAAAATTGGGGGAAACATCCATGAAAAATGGCGGAAAAAATCAATGAAAAATGGCGGAAAAAATCAGTGAGAAATGGGGAAAAATGGGGAAAAAATCCACGAAAAATGGGTGGAAAAATCCATGAAAAATCAACGGAAAAATCAGTGAGAAATGGGGAAAACATCATGGTGAAATGGGGCAAAAATCAGAGAGAAATGGGGAAAAATCATTGAAAAATGGGGGATAAAAATCAGTGAGAAATGGGGGGAAAATGGGGAAAAACATCAGTGAGAAATGGGGAAAAAAAAATCTTTGATAAATTGGGGCAAAAATCATTGAGAAATGGGGAAAATAATCAGTGAGAAATGGGGAAAATTTGGGAAAAATCCAGGAAAATTGCGGGAAAAAATGCTTGAAAAATTGGGGAAAAAATCCGAGAGAAAATCCCCGGGAATCCCCGGGAAAAACCCCCCGGAATCCCCGAGAAAATCCCCCGGAATTCCCCGGGAAAATCCCCCCGGAATCCCCTGGAAAATGCCCCTGAATTCCCCGAGAAACTCATCCCGGAATCCCCGTGATAATCCGTCCGCTATCCCCGAGAAAATCCCCCAGGAATCCCCCAGAAAATCTCCCCGAAATCCCCGGGATAATCTCCCCGGAATCCCCGAGAAAATCCGCCCCGAATCCCCTGGAAGATTCCCCCGGAATCCCCGAGAAAATCCCTCGGAATTCCCCGGGAAAATCAACCCGGAATCCCCGAGAAAATCCCCCGGAATCCCCGGGAAAATCCCCCAGGAAAATCCCCGGGATAATCACCCCGGAATCCCCTGGAAAATCCCCTAGGAATCCCCGAGAAAATCCCCCCGGAATTCGCCGGGAAAATCCCCCCGGAATCCCCCAGAAAATCCCCCCGGAATACTCTGCAATATCCCCCCGGAATCCCCTGGATAATCCCCCCGGAATCCCCGATAAAATCCCCCTGGAATCTCCAGGAAAATGCCCCGGGAATACGTGAGAAAATCTCCCCGGAATCCCCGAGAAAATCCCCCCGGAATCCCGTGGAAAATCCCCCCTGAATCCCCGAGAAAATCCCCCCGGAATCCCCGAGAAAATCCCCCCGGATTCCCCTGAAAATCCCTCGGAATTCCCCGGGAAAATCCTCCCGGAATCCAAGAGAAAATCCTCCCGGAATCCACGAGAAAATCCGCCCGGAATCCCCGGGAAAATCCTCCAGAAATCCCCGAGAAAATCCCCCGGAGTCCCCGGGAAAATCAACCCGGAGTCCGATGGAAAATCCCCCCAGAATCCCCTAGAAAATCCCCCCGGACTCCCCGAGAAATTTCCCCCGGAATCCCCGGGAAAATAGCCCCCGGAATCCGCGAGAAAATCCCCCCGGAATCCACGCGAAAATCCCCCAGAAATCCCTGTGAAAGCCCCCCCGGAATCCCCAAGAAAATCTCCCCGGAATCCCCGAGAAAATTCGCCCGTAATACTCGGGAAAATATGCCCGGAATCCCCTGGAAAAACCCCCCGGAATCCCCTGGATAATCCCCCCGGAATCCCCGATAAAATCCCCCTGGAATCTCCAGGAAAATGCCCCGGGAATACGCGAGAAAATCCCCCCGGAATCCCCTGGAAAATCCCCCCTGAATCCCCGAGAAAAACCCCCCTGAATCCCCGAGAAAATCCCCCCGGATTCCCCTGAAAATCCCTCGGAATCCCCGGGCAAATCTCCCCGGACTCCCCGAGAAAATCCCCCCGGAATTCCCCGGGAAAATCCCCCCGGAATCCCCGAGAAAATCCCCTAGAATTCCCCGGGATAATCCCCCCGGAATCCCCGAGAAAATCCCCCCGCAATCGCCGAGAAAATCCCCCCGGAATCGCCGGAATAATCCCCTGGAATTCTCCGGGAAAATCATCCCGGAATCCCCGAGAATATCCCCCCGGTATCGCCGAGAAAACCCCCCCGGAATTCCTCGTAAAATCCCCCCGGAATCCCCGGGAAAATCCCTCCGGAATTTCCCGGGAAAATCACCCCGGAATCCCCGAGAAAATTCTCCCGAAATACTCGGCAAAATCCCCCAGGAATCCACGGAAAATTCCCCGGAATCCAGGAGAAAATACCCCGGAATCCCCATGAAAATCCCCCCGGAATCTCCGAGAAAATCCCCCGGAATCCCCGCGAAAATCCCCATGAATTCCCCGGGAAAATAATCTCGGAATCCCCGAGAAAATCTCCCCGGAATCACCGAGATAATGGCCCCGGAATACCCGAGAACATCCCCCGGAATTGCCCGAGAAAATCATCCCGTAATCCCCGAGGAAATCCCCCCGGAACACTCGGGAAAATCCCCCCGGAATTCCTCGTCAAATCACCCCGGATACCCCGGGAAAATCCCTCCGGACTCCCCGAAAAATTCCCCCCGGAATACTCGGGAAAATCCCCCCGGAATCCCCGAGAAAATCCACCCGGAATCCCCTGGAAAATCCACCGGGAATTCCCCGGGAAATTCCTCGCTGAAACCCCTGGAAAATCCCCCCGGAATACTCGGGAAAATCCTCCCGGAATTCCCGAGAAAATCCCCCGGAATTCCCTGAGAAAATCGCCCCGGAATCCCAGTGAAAATCCCCCCGGAATCCCCGTGAAAATCCCCCCGGAATCCCCGGGAAAATCCCCCAGGAATCCCCTGGAAAATCCCCCAGGTATCCCCGATAAAATCCCCCTGGAATCCCCTGGAAAATCCCCCTGGAATCGCGGGGAAAAAGCCCCCCGCATTTCCCGGGAAAAATCCCCCCGGAATCCCCGATAAAATCTCCCCGGAATCCGCGAGAAAATATGCCCAGAATCCCCGATAAAATCCCCCCGGAATCCCCGGGAATATCCCCCAGGAATCCCCGATAAAATCCCCCCGGAATCCCCCAGAAATTCCCCCCGGAATCCCCGACAAAATCCCCCCGGAATTCCCGACAAAATCCTCCCGGAATCCCCGGAAAATCCCCCCGGAATCCCCGGAAAATCCCCGCGGAATTCCGGTCCATTTCTGTAGGAGAATAGTTTGTAAGGATAGTGCAGAAGGCACTAGTTGCCAACGAGTTACAGCTGTAGTGATTAGCAAGGAGTGGAAACAGCCTTGCCTGCCCAGTGAGGCTGGTTGTTATAAAAGCGTGGGTCAGCTGGCTGCCAGTTTCACTAAGCACAGCTCCAGCTGGAGGTGCAGAGCCTGCTGCAGTGTGGGCTGGAGCCTGCTGGCTGTGCTGCGAGGAGGAAGGGACACGTGGCCGTGCAAGGGATGGACAAGGTGAGAGGATGCTGTGTGTGGGACAGACAGGCTCAGGTGGCTGGGGAAGGGACAGGCTGGGGTTTAGCCAGTCGTACAGAGGAGAGGAGGAGTCGGTGCTGTGTGGAGCTGCCTGTGAGAAAAGGAGTCAGAGTTGCCTCAAAGAAATCTGTGGAGAGAAGGCATGAAAAGTGTGTAATGAAAGACTAATGTTGGTGCCTGTCATGTCTGTCTTGATATAATTGCTACACGTTTTCTCGGAATGCTTGAATTTAGACATAAAATGAAAACTTTATTGTAAGAAAGGAATGCATTTCTCACCAAAGTGGTGTAGGGTGGGGGATCACAACTCACAGATGGCCTGGAAGCGGAACGGCCACAGGGGTTACTGTAACTGGGCCTCCAGTACCAAAGCCCCAGTGGGTTTAAAGGCTAGAGCTGGGCTGGGATTAGCACGGGCTATGCAGCTGGGCTCATGCACAGGTCTGTCAGCACTCCTGCCCGAGGACAGTCCCTCACCTAGGGAGAGGTTCTAGGCCTGGAGATGAGGCTGAGTTTGGGAAGGGTGATGAGGACATGGTTAGGGAGGGATGTAAATGCATATCAAAAGACTTAATTTTGAGGGGTGGCAAGCATTAGCTATAAACCAGTAAGTATTTACAGCTAAAGGCTGGAGGTGGGGGCTGTCTGAGGAGGACAGGACTGTTTAAGGCTGAAGTTGGAAGAGAAACCTTGGTGAAGCTTTTGCGTTAGAAACGGCCTCACCTGCCAAATCAGATTTTTGTCTTCAGGATTGCATGAGTGAGGATGCCACAGCCAAGGAAAAGGTTCAGGTTTGGGAGGCAAAGGCGAGTTAGGCAGGGCTGCAGGGCTGGGGCTTGGCTGTTTCCATACTGCTCAGGGCAGCAAAGGGTAGCTGGCTCACTGGGCATTGGATCTAGAACTCTTTCTGGAACAAGGTGGAGAGCTGAGGTTCATGCAAGGAAGGGGCCAGGAATTCTTTGTCTGACTGGAAAATGCCAGAGGGGCAGTGTGTGACTCGGATAGGATGATATGTTCGTCTGGCGAGAGTCACAAAAGAATATTTTGGTTTACTGATAACTGGGCAGCTCAGAAGTTACTACTTGACTTAGTTGCTGCTCCCATCTGTTGCACACATAAACAGAGCAAAGCAGACGAATTCTCTCGGAGCCTGAGGTCTTTGACTGGCCCTCCAAAAATGCTGCCCGCTAAAAAACAGACGTGGGGGAGGAAAGTTGTCAGATACAATAGAGCAAGAAAAGGCCACGGGCTTCAAAGTGCCCTCCAGCAGACCATGGAAGTGACGTGTCTGGAAGTGAAACCAGCAGTCTGCTTCCCCAGCCTCCTGGAAGCCTCTAACAGCTACACAGGCAGTGAGGGGAGAGAACAATTCAACCTAAAAATAATTTTCAGTAGCGTTCTGCACTGCTGTTAAAAATACTGCAACCAGGGAATGTGGTGTGGTGATAACTATTAGGCCTGTAAGTCTGGTAACTGGGGCTTTTAGCTCAAACATCTCGGTATGGCTACTTTGAGCCTTGTAAAAGCTGCGTTAAGTCCAATTTCTTGGGTAGTTCTACTAGCTCTAGCCTTGCTTTTCATCCCCTCAGTAACAAAGCAACTCCCTCTCGAGAATGTTATTTACTTTCCATATGATGTGCCTACCAATTTCTGGAATTGCAAATGTCTTTGGATACATGCGTAAATTGAAGTTTCAAGAAAGCTGTCAAGCTAAAACAAAGGCTTGCCATAATGCAGAAGAAAATGTTTTATGGAAGAACTGAGAGGTCCCTACCTGGGCATAGAATTTGCTATACGAAGGTGTGTTCCAAACGGATCTGCCATCTAAACAAGCAGAAAAATAGTTGGAATGTAGTGAGTTCAATTTAACTATTGCTAGAAATAGGAATTATTAGCAGAGCTTGGAGCATGATATCACTAGCAGCAGTAAGACGCTTTTAGCTTGCTTCTCATAAATTACTTGTAAAAAGCATTTGTACCTAGTGTGTAGCAATTAATATTTCCCCATTTTCTTCCCCCCCGCCCCCCAGTCTCAGGTACTCCTTTTATTTTACCCTTTTCTGTCTTGTAACATCACCTTCCTTTATTTTATTCTATCTTCTGTTCTCAGAACATCGCAGCATCCTCTGTCAATGTGAAAGCATTTGTTCATCCTGTCTTGGAATGGCTGTCAATGTTGCCCTCTTCTGGATCACTTTTTTTTTTTTTTTTTTTTAACAATATGTTGCTAAATGTCAGGAAAATTAATCCACAAACACCAGCGGTTTATGTCCAAAAAGGAAACAGAGGAGTCCTTTTTGCTTTATTCGAATAAAGGGAGAGGCCATGGGACATTCCCCTGGGATCTCTCAAATTTTTGGAGGACGCAGCCTCCTTTTTATCCTATTTTCCCGGCCGCATTTCCCTCTCTCTTTTCCCATTGGCTGAGGTACTTGAGAGGCACAGACTTCCCGGAACGCCTGATACCTGAAATTCCCCTCTAATGTATAACCCTCCCTTTTAATTTTTAATTCTTATAGAATTCATAGCTTCCCCCCGTTGCTTCTTTCATCTTTCGATATCCAATTTCATTTATCAGCAGCCCTGCAGTTTGTTTGTAAAGGCAACTATCTCTTTCCATTCATCAATCAGTGGAATCCATCCCATTGTTTCTTTTATCTCTCAGTGCTAGCCTTATCTACAGGCTGATCCACAGCTCATTTGTAAAGACAAATTCAACATTCCTCTCAGCTAATAAATGAGAAGTTAGCTGAAAAAAGTAAAAACTGGATTTTTTTTCCGGTGTGTGTCGGACAATACAGTGGAGAGAATTTGCGGGAGGATGATCGAGGATATCCTATTATAATATCGTTCTCGGACATTTTACTATTTTAGATCATCAGTTGTATTCTGAAAGAAATCTATTTTAATGATATGTGTACGTTTGCACGAAGTTATAGTTAAATATAGCTTGCGGCTGGGCTCTTTAATGACTAGGGGTATTTTTGGTTTTAATTCAATATTTTATGCTTGTGGTGTGTAGTGTGCTGATTTATTTTTTAATGTTATTTACTACGTGCGCTTTTGTTTTTGAGTGAAGGTAACTTTCTGGATGGCTTTGTATTTGAGGCAGAATGAATTGAAGTAGGTTTTTAAAACTGATTTTTCATATGTACGATGGGGAGTTTAGTAGGGGCAGCTCTGATGGTGGGGGCTTGGTTGTTAATTTTATCAGACGGCTTTTGTTAGATACAGCTTTTAATTCTGGAAAGTTTTTTTTTCTAATGTCGTGCTTTGAAGGTGGTTTTCGAGGATGTATGGTATAGCTTTATTTTGTTTGTAGATGGTGTATGATAAGGGCTATGGTCTATTTATCTAATGCCATGTTTTTTCATTCAGGTGTTGATAAGGGAGTTCTTGAATGGCGTTTTGTGTTGTTTTTGTTTTTGGTGGGGCGTTGTTTTTAAAGGATACCTTGATAAGGTTTGCCGATGGCGTTCTAGCCCGTAGCATAAGGCATAGGGTAGTTTTTGAATTATTTTGTGGTGGCTTTGATTCTTGCCAGTATGTAGTGTTTGTTTGAGGTAATGCTGTGTAGCTAATTTCTGTTTTCTTATTAATATTAGAATTGGAGTGTTGTAGTATATGGGCTGTTATTATATCCTAGGGGTTCTATTTATTTGGTTTGATTGTTTTCTAGTTATGGATAATTTTTCTCAAAAAACCATTTTCAGGATTTCAGGCGTGACACAAAAGAACGCTCAGATTGCTGGAAGGGAAACGTGTGCCCAGATTGTCTCGAAGCAGTGCTGCTGTCGGTTCTCGTTCAGTTGTGTCTTCTGAAAATGAGACTGTTGTATTCATTGCGCTGTGCTAAACACTTGTCATTCTCCCAATGCCAGGAAACAGATGAAGCTTGAAGAAAGAGGAAGGAATTTGGAAGCGTACAAACAAGCTGAGAAGAGGTTCAGAGATCAGGGTGCTCGCTGGCAGCAGGGGCTGGGGTTAGGGCTGAGCAGGAGCAAAGCCGGAGCACATCAACCTCACCTCGTGTTTTCTCGGGGGCTTTATGGCCCTGGCAAGAGAGAGATGTTCACTGACGAGTCCCAGGCCGAGCCGTGAGCACAGCATGTTGTGTTGGAGCTGGGGTTTTTTTTTGAGACGTTCAGCAGCCACACTCTCTAGTCAAGAGTCCTGAGGTTTGTTGCTGCTCCACTTTCATCCTCATATCCAGCTTCCAGCCCTTTTCTTCTCTCTGTCCAGTGTGTCTTTTGTGTTCCTTTCTTGTCCTGTGTGCTCCCCATCCCATTCCCGTTCCCTACGGAGGGGGAGGGTGTGGAGACTGGGGGCTCCGACGTGGTTTGGGGCACCCCAAGGTCCCTGGGAAAGGGAGCCGGGCTGCGCTGGAGGAGCAGGTGAGTCGGGCATGGGGGGGGGGGGGGGGGGGGGTCATGCTGGGTGCCAGAACATTGAGAGGGAGGGGTGGGTGTAGAATGCATGAAAAACAGAACCATAAAAAATACCTAAATATAGTCTAAAAGGAATGTTTAAATGCTTTTTATTTGGGTAGAGGCACGGTTTTTATAGCTAATATAAAAATAAAATATAAAGAATAGAAATAGATTGGTATACATGTAAAATATAATGAAATATAAGTAGCAAATATCTATGAAAAATCTAGTGTATAATAGAAATAATGCAAATATAAGAATATGTATAAATATAAAATAGAGCTATGAGAATGGGAATAAGAATGGGGTAAAACATCAGTGAGAAATGGAAAAAAACCACATGAAAAATGGTGGGAAAATCAGTGAGAAATGGAGAAAAATCAGTGAAAAACGGGGGGGGAATCTTTGAAAAATGGGGAAAAAAATCAGTGAGAAATGGGGGAAAAAAAATCCATGAAAAATGGGGGAATAAATCAGTGAGAAACGGGGAAAAGTGGGGGAAAAAATAATTGAGAAATGGGGGAAAAAATCCGTGACGAATGGCGGGAAAAGTCATTAAGAAATGGGGGAAAAATCAGTGAGAAACAGGGAAAAAAATCAATGAGAAATGGGGGAAAATTTGGGACAAAATCAGCGAGAAATGGGGGAAAAAGCAGTGGTAAATGGGGGAAAAGTCGATGAAAAATGGGGGAATATTCAGTGAGAAATGGGGGGGGGGGGGGGGGGAAATCAGTGAGAAATGGGGAAAAAATCCGTGGAAAACAGGCAAACAATCCATGGGCAATGGCGGGAACAGAGCGAGCTGTTGTTGCTCGTGCTGTGGTGGCCGATGCTGTGGGGAAAAAATAAGTGAAAAATGGGGGCAATAATCAGTGATAAATGGGGAGAAAATCAGTGATTAATGGGCGGAAAAATGCATGAAAAATGGAAGGAAAAATTCAGAGAGAAATGGGGGCAAATATCAGTGATAAATGGGGAAAAAAAATCAGTGATTAATGGGGGGAAAAATGCATGGAAAATGGGGGGAAAATTCAGAGAGAAATGGGGGCAAAAATCAGTGAGCAATGGGGGGGAAAATCGGGAAATATCCATGGAAAAATGGGGGGAAAAAATCAGTGAGAAATGGGGGAAAAAATCAGTGAGAAATGGGGAAAACATCATGGTGAAATGGGGAAAAAAAATCTTTGATAAATTGGGGAAACAAATCATTGAGAAATGGGGGGAAAAAATCAGTGAGAAATGGGGAAAATATGGGAAAAAATCCACGAAAATTGCGGGGAAAAATGCATGAAAAATTGGGGAAAAATCAGTAAGAAATGGGGGAAAAAATCCATGAAAAATGGCGGGAAAAATCAGATCGGCGATCGATAGCTAATGCGTGCCGATCGATTAGATCGGCGATCGATTGATCACGACTACCGATCGATTATATCGGCGATCGATTGCTAATGCCTGCAGATCGATTCGATCGGCGATCGATTGATCGCGCCTGCCGATCGATTAGATCGGCGTTCGATTGCTAATGCCTGCCGATCGATTAGATCGGCGATCGATTGCTAATGCCTGCCGATCGATTAGATCGGCGATCGATTGATCGCGCCTGCCGATCGATTAGATCGGCGATCGATTGGTAATGCCTGCCGATCGATTAGATCGGCGATCGATTGATCGCGCCTGCCGATCGATTAGATCGGCGATCGATTGCTAATGCCTGCCGATCGATTAGATCGGCGATCGATTGATCGCGCCTGCCGATCGATTAGATCGGCGATCGATTGCTAATGCCTGCCGATCGATTAGATCGGCTATCGATTGATCGCGCCTTCCGATCGATTAGATCGGCGATCGATTGCTAATGCCTGCCGATCGATTAGATCGGCGATCGATTGATCGCGCCTGCCGATCGATTAGATCGGCGTTCGATTGCTAATGCCTGCCGATCGATTAGATCGGCGATCGATTGGTAATGCCTGCCGATCGATTAGATCGGCGATCGATTGATCGCGCCTGCCGATCGATTAGATCGGCGATCGATTGATCGCGCCTGCCGATCGATTAGATCGGCGTTCGATTGCTAATGCCTGCCGATCGATTAGATTGGCGATCGATTGATCGCGCCTGCCGATCGATTAGATCGGCGATCGATTGGTAATGCCTGCCGATCGATTAGATCGGCGATCGATTGATCGCGCCTGCCGATCGATTCGATCGGCGATCGATTGCTAATGCCTGCCGATCGATTAGATCGGCGATCGATTGCTAATGCCTGTCGATCGATTAGATCGGCGATCGATTGATCGCGCCTGCCGATCGATTAGATCGGCGATCGATTGCTAATGCCTGCCGATCGATTAGATCGGCGATCGATTGATCGCGCCTGCCGATCGATTAGATCGGCGATCGATTGCTAATGCCTGCCGATCGATTAGATCGGCGATCGATTGCCAATGCCTGCCGATCGATTAGCTCGGCGATCGATTGATCGCGCCTGCCGATCGATTAGATCGGCGATCGCTTTCCAATGCCTGCCGATCGATTGCTAATGCACACTATTTGCACACTCCTTGCACACGCTTTGCAGTCATACAGAGGCAGGAGGTTTCTCAGTTCTGGTCGCGGTTTTTTGGGGCGTTCATTCAGGGGGATTTCCTCAAGGATTGGGACACTCCTTGATTCCATCCCTTGCCTGTCTCCCTAGCGCCACCCTGTGGGCAGAGCGCGGTACTGCGCGCCTGCCTCTCCCAAGATGGCGTCTCGGGTGTCGCTCCCCGACCTTCTAACTCTGGCTGCAAAAGGAGGGGGGCACAGCAAGGAGCCCGCTCGCTCTAGTGGGATGCCTGCGCACGACGCCGACACCGATGCCACGGGTGCGATTTTCGGCGGCGTTTCCAATCGTGCGGACATCTCCTTCAGCCCGCTTCGGCCCGGGGGAGAGGGGCGGGGCCGCCAGCGATGGTCCCGGCGCAGCCCGGGCAGGCTCGGGGCGGAGCCGGGGCTTGGCGAGGCGGGGCACGGAGGTCCCGGGGACGGGACCGGGCGGGGCCGGGCGGTGCTTTAGGGGCGGTCCCCAGTGGTCCCGGGCGGCACCGGGGGCGGGGGCCGGGTGATCCCGGAGCGGTACCGAGCTGTGCTGGGGACGGTGCTGCAGGGGCGGTGCCGGGCCCGCCTCAGGGTGATTGAATGCCCAGAAATCGCCTCCTCTGCCCCGTGCTCACACTGAGCTGCGGGCTGCAGCGTGCTGTCGGAGCTCCGCACACAGCACGGATTTGGGCTTCCCCTCCTCTCAAACCCTCTCCCCCTTCTTCCTCCTCCTCATCTTCCTCTTTGTCCTCTGTCACTGCTGAGGCTCTGGAAAGAACTGAAATTCTGCAGGGAGAGATGTCCTCTCGTGGCCCCAGGGACTGCCTCGGCACGGGCCACGAGCGCCTCCGGCCCCTGCCTTCTCCTGCTTGAAAAGATCACCTGGAGCCCGAGCTCGGGGGGGTGAAATCAGCTGAAATCCAGGTAACTCTGTCAAGTGCCCCCCAGGGACATCGGCGGGGCTGGGGGATGAGGGTTTGAAACAGCAAATTCTTTGGAATATACACCTGTCCCTGTGCCGATGCTGCTGAGCTTCCTGCCACAGTATATCCCCACTCCATGAGGCGCTGTGAGGTTATGGCAGTGGGAATTGAGCAGGGAATTCGGGGCTATGGGCATAATTCACGGGAGCTAGCAAAGCTGACAGCCAACCCAAATCGGGGCACAGCACAGAGAACAATCTGTGTGCTGCCCTGTCAGCTCAAGCTCCTGGGCTGGGAAGTATTGGAGTTAAATGTATGGAATTACACAAATCACAGCAACTGGCATCACCCAGAGGGACAATCCAAGGCCCAAACAATTCCTCCACAGTCCACTCTGGGAAAAACACCCTGTGCCTGCCAGGAGCTCTGACCCTGCTTTTCCTACCAGCTCCTGAGCAGTGTCAGGGCCACCACGACGCCTTTAAAATCCAGATAAACCCCAAATCCTACACAGTGAATAATCCAAAGAAAGTACTGAATTGTTGTCATTAAAAGCTCAAAACTCATTAAGAATTCTATGACAACAGTGTAATGGACTCCCAGGAACCTCATGAATGCTCTCAGTTTCATTTTTTGTGTATTTTTACTCCCTCATTTGGCAGCTTGTAAAACTTATCCTGGAATTCAGAGGTCAAGCAGGATCGACTTTGGATTGACCTTCACCTCTGTTCCCACTTTGTGCAAACACAACTCGTGCCCAGGTGGGTGAACTCATCACCTCAGCTTTTCACTCCAGAGTATCCCCTCCTTATTTCCCTGTAGATGAACTCAGATCCACTCCTCACCTCCACTGGTCATCCAAGCGTCCATTCTGTTCCCCACAGGCCCTGGTGGCCCCCGGGGAGCTCCCTTGGCCTTTCTCCTGCCCCTCTGCAGCCCGAGGTCGCTACACAAACAGTTCTTGTGTCCCCTCTAAATGACCCCGGGTTTTCTGCTCAATGAATGGCATGACCCGTGCCCACTGCTCATGATTCACCCAACCAAAATCAAGAGCAAATGTTGCTTGGGCTTTAAGAACTTGAAATAACTCTGAAGCAAAAGAAATCACCTTTTTCTTCTGGTTTTTATTTTTATTTTTTCATTTAAGATGCTGGACTTGCCTCTGTGGATGTGTGCTGAGCTCTCACTGCAGGGGACTGTCAGGCCTGAATGGCTGTGAGTTCGTGTTCTTCTCAGTAGGGAATCAGAAATTATTCTTAGACCATAGAATTGTTTTCTGAAACCTTTCCCCTTTCCTCTTTGTGCCTTTGAATTTTTCAGCTGTTCCTGTTGTCACTTCCCCTGCCTGACTTCTGTGCAGCTCCTAGCTGGGAAAAACTGGGAAAACTTAGGGGGTACAGAGGTGGAATTTTTGGCTGGATTTTTTCTAAAATTTCTAATTTTGCTGAACTTATTTCCCCAGTGAGAAGAGCACGAACTCACAGCCATGCAGGCCTGACAGTCACTGCGGGAAATCTGACACAGTATTAATAAGTAACCTTTCCTGAGAGCAGTCACCACCCCAGTCCTCCAGCCTTGTCAAATGTTTGCAATGAATGGACCCAAGTTCTAATCCTTAATCTAAATTTATGTCAGCTTTTGTTAGAAAGATACTGGACAGTAAATCATACAAGAGAATTTAAAAATTGCACAAAGAATAACCGGCCCAGACCAAACCCAACCGCCCCCATCACCGCTCCACCCCAATTTTGGGAGAAACAGTGATACAGTTTATAAATACTCTCCTTCCACACTATTCAGTCTTCACCGCACATCCCCAGAGAGGAGTCCCTCAGACCTTGCTCCCCTGAACACCAGGAGAGCTGGAGTTTCACCCAGATCCCACATTCCCATGGCAGTTAATCCAGCAGGGAGGCAAAGAGGAACCCTGCATCCTCTGACATAGCCCACAGCACGGGCAGCACCAGGAGCCCTCCAGGCTCAGACCTCTGGTGCTGAAGCCTCTGGGCTTTGGCTGATCAAACACCACAGCTCTTGGCAAAGATGCCAGGAGAGTCGTGATTCTTCCTGTCCTGAAAGAGAGGAGGAAAAGAAAATTAAGTCGACTGCAGAAGGATTCCAGCTCTCAACTTCTGCTCTGATTCCTCACTCTGGGGTTTTATCCATGACAAGTGACACCAATTCAGAGTGCCCTTTTCAGCATTTTTATTCCTAACTATTAAAAGGATGCTCATTTCTCTTATTGTATTCTTTGCTTAATTTTATTAGCGGCATTTTCATCCCAGACCCCACTTGTCAGTTCTTCAATCCTTTAGCACTGGACTTGGCACAAAGGATACCCGTGGTGCTGCATCACAAGAAATCCCAGAGAGAAACCCCTTCCAAACCTGACGGAGAAAGCTTTCAAGGCACTCCAGAACACAGACAGCTTTTCCTGCCTTGTCAGGCCACACCAATTCTGTCCCATCCACCTGAACTGTGCAGGTGAGGAAAAGGCTTTCCTTGCTCCTCGGGAATCACTGTCTGAGACCACGGATGTCCATCCTGGGCAGCACCTGGAAACAACGTGGGAAAGGCAAAATGAGAGTGTTTTCTATCAGAAAATTACTACTACTAATAAAAATAACAATCAGAACTTCTGGACAAATTTAGTAACATCACTTTGATATGAGAAATACAGGCCATGCCCATCCTTGTAGCCCAGGTGAAAACAGGAAGGAGAACTAGAGGAAAAGCAGAGTCCCTTATTTGATCTCTGGACACAAACGGAGGCCTTTTCCCTGTGAAACCAAACTCACCCTTCCAGGGTTCCTGAGATCAGCTACGAGGAGGCTTTTGGCACTCCAAGAGCAGCTGGGTCACAGCTGGATGCGGCTTGGGTCTGGGAGACACCGTGCTCCTTCTGGAATTATAGCACGCAAATGCCTGCTCCTGGCCCCGGGCCCGGAGATAAAATCTGTGGGGTTTTTCCCTGTGCAAACATTGTTCACCCCTCCCAGGTTCCTGAGATCTGCACAGAGGAGGCTTTGGGCACCCCAAAGGCAGCCAGGGTTACAGGTGGGGGCAGCTTGGGGCTGGAGAAATCCTCATCCATTTGGAATTTTATCAGGCAGAAACCTGGCTGGGTGCACAGGTCTCTGGACACGACCAGTGGCCCTTTCCCCTGTGAAACAAAACTCACCCTGCCAGGCTCCTGAGACCACTTAGGAGGAGGGGTTTGACTCTCCAAGAGCAGTCGCAACGAGAGATGCTCACACAGAAGGCCATGCAGAAGAGGAAACGAGCGCACCCGCAGCCCCCCAAGGCGCGCCCCCAACGCCCCAGACCCGGCACTGCCAGCTCGGGCAGTCCCATAAAGCATCCCCCGCCTCCGCAGCGGCGGGACAGGCGGGGCCCGGGGTCCCGAGGAAACCGAGCGTGCCCGGAGGCGCGGCAGGACGGCAGCGCAGCGCCGCCTGGCGGCGGAGCAGGAGAGCAGCGCCGGGCCCCATGGCAGTATCGGTACCCGTGCGCCCCCTGCTGTCCGCGGCGATGCAGCGCCCGATGCCGAGTTCCACGCCCGTGTCGCCGAGGGAGAGGGGCACCGCTGGCTGGGGCCTCCCCGCCGACACGGACAGAAGCCGAAGCAGAAGCCCCGGTGCCATTGGCGGCCCCTACCCAGCGGGCCGGGCTCCGCCGGGCCCGCGGCCCCGCGCGGTATCGGGTCGGCCCGCTCCCGTCTTCGTCGCACCCGGGCCCTGCTCCTGGCATGAAGCGCGTCACCGCCCCGCGCCGTCCCGCCCCCCGCGCGTCATCGCGTGCGTTCGGCGGCCCGCCCCGGGGGCGGTGCCGGGGGCGCTACCCGGGGCGGTGCCGGGGCAGTGCCGGGGGCGGCACCGGGGGCGGTGCCGGGGCGGTGCCGGGGGCGTTCCCGGTCGCCGTGCCGGGGTAGCCCGGGGAGCGGTTCCGGGAGCGGTTCGGGGGGCGGTGCCGATTGCAGTCCCGGTCACTGTCCCCAGTCCCCGTCCCCAGTCCTGGTCCCGGTCCCAGTCCCCGGTTCCGGTCCCCGATCCTGGTCCCAGTCCCAGTTCCCCGTCCCGGAACCCGATCACGGTCCTGGTCCCAGTCCCCAATCCCGGTCCCGGTCCCTGTCTCCAGTCCCCGTCCCCGATCCCGGTTCCGGTCCCTGTCCCAGGTCCCCGTCCGCGATCCCGGTCCCTGTCCCATTTCCCCGTCCCGGTCCCCGATCCCAGTCCCGGTCCACGTCCCCGATCCCGATTTTTCCCCGCCTTTCACACTGATTTTTCCCCCGATTTATCAATGATTTTTTTCCCCATTTTTTCCCATTTCTCACTGATATTTTCCCCCATTTTTCAGGGATTTTTTTCCCCATTTCTCACTGATTTTTTTCCCCATTCTTCATGGAGTTTTCCCCCCGTTTTTCACTGATTTTTCCCCATTTCTCACTGACTTTTTCCCCATTTTCCCCCATTTCTCACTGATATTTTCCCCCATTTTTCATGGATTTTTTCCAGATTTATCCCCATTTCCCACTGATTTTTCCCCATTTTTCATGGACTTTTCCCCCCCGTTTCTTACTTATGTTTTTCCCCGATTTCTCATTGATTTCCCCCCCCCCCCATTTCGCACTGATTTTTTACCCATTTTTCCCCATTTCTCACTGATTTCTTTCGCCATTTTTCATGGAATTTCCCCACCCATTTCTAACGGATTTTTTCCCCACTTTTCCCCATTTCTCACTGATTTTTCCCCCCATTCTTCAGGGATTTTTTTCCCCATTTCTCACTGATTTTTCCCCCCATTCTTCATGATTTACAGGATACTCTATCGTGAATGGAAAGCAATTAAAGGAAGGGGGGAGGTTACCAGCCACCTGGTCAGCTCAGACAGCAGAGCTGCACACGCTTTTGAGAGCCTGTGAATTATAGCAGGACAAGACATTACATATATTTACTGATTCTAAGTATGCATATGCGGTAATACATGCATTTGGAAAACTATGGGGAAAAAAAGAGGTTTATTAAGCTGCAGAAGAAAGAAGAAAAAAATTGGTTTACAAGGGATGGCAAGCAGTGGATACCAAAAGCTCTAGCCTTACAATTGTTAAAACAACTTCATTAAAGGAGTCGTTCTGTGCCTTCTTTGGGGTGAGGAAAAAAGGCTGAGGGGGGCTCCGACGTGGTTTGGGGCACCCCAAGGTCCCTGGGAGAGGGAGACGGGCTGCGCTGGAGGAGCAGGTGAGTCGGGCATGGGGGGGGGTCATGGTGGGTGCCAGAACATTGAGAGGGAGGGGTGGGTGTAGAATGCATGAAAAACAGAACCTTAAAAAATAGCTAAATATAGTCTAAAAGGAATGTTTTATTGGCTTGTGTTTGGATAGAGGTAGGGTTTTTTTATAGATACTGTAAATAGAAAAGATAAAGAATAAAAATATAGAAGCAAATATAAGAAACCAATATATAAATATATTACATTACATTATGTTATGAAAATAGAAATATATAAATATTCAGACTTTAAAAGGAATGTTTTATTGGTTTTTATTTGGTTAGAGGAGGGTTTTTTGAAAATAATATAGGCAAAAATATACAAATATGCAAAAATAGATACTGACATAAAATGATGATAACTATATATGCATATATATATGTAAGTATAAATATATAGAAATAAATATAAATATAAAATACATGTATGTAGTATGTAATATAAATAATTTATCGATTTTAATATGTTATATTAAATAGTATGTTATAATAGAATGTAAATAGCATCGAGTATATTAATATACTAGTAAAAACTACATTAAATAGTATATAAATATCGAATACACAATATAGACATATAAATCTACAGATATAAATATGAAAACTAAATAGAAAAATATATTCAAATATAATTTAAAATAATCGAGTTTTTTGTTTCTATTTGGTTAGAGGCAGAGCTTTTAAAGAAATAATATTAAAAACTATGAACCTCCAAATATAGATGGATATAGATAAAATAGAAATAACATTAGTAATATAAATCTATGTATATAATGAATAATAAAATAATATTGTATATATGATAAATAGAATAGCAATTAAATTGAATATATGAAATATGTCTAGATTATGACTAGAAATTAAATATTAAAAAATAGATGATTTATATATATAAAAGGTTTTTTTTTCATTTGGTCAGAGGCAGGGCATTTTTAGTTTGGGTCGGGGTTTTTTTGGGGCGTTCATTGAGAGGATTTTATGACGGGTGGGGACTCTGGTGCTTGGAACTCTCTCCCTTCTCTGTCTGTCCCTGACAGGGCGGCAGTGCCGGGCTGAGTTGGGCGGCAGTGCTGCCGCCGTGTGGACACAGGCGGGTACTGCACCGTGCCCCTCTCAGGATGGCGGAAGGGCCCGCGGGCCGGGACCCAGCCGTGCGGCAGCGCTCAAGATGGCGGCCTCTCTAGGACCCCGGCGGATAGGCGTTTACATAAAACGCCTGTCCGCGCTCGCCGGCGCCCTCACGCCCGCGGCACCGAGGACCGCGCGGCCGTTGTCGGCACGCTCTGACACGTCCGGGAAAATTGTCGGCGAGCGGATCGGCGTCGGCGATTTAATCAGGCATCTTATGCCTACACACCGGGGTCCTGATTTTTTCCCCGCCCTTTCTGCCGCCATTTTTGGCAGGTCAGCCGGGGTGCCGCCCGAGCCGCCATTTTGAGAGTGCGGACACACTCAAGATGGCGGCCTCTCTAGGACCCCGGCGGATAGGCGTTTACATAAAACGCCTGCCCGCGCCCGCCGGCGCCCTCACGCCCGCGGAACCGCGGACCGCGCGGCCGTTGTCGGCACGCTCTGAAACATCCGGGAAAATTGTCGGCGAGCGGATCGGCGTCGGCGATGTAATCAGGCATCTTATGCCTACACACCGGGTCCTGATTTTTTCCCGCCCTTTCTGCCGCCATTTTTGGCAGGTCAGCCGGGGTGCCGCCCGAGGCGCCATTTTGAGAGTCCCGACACGCTCAAGATGGCGGCCTCTCTAGGACCCCGGCGGATAGGCGTTTACATAAAACGCCTGCCCGCGTTCGCCGGCATAAAAATAAATATGCATAAATATAAACATAGACATAAACATGCACAAACGTTAACCTGCATAGATATAAACATAAACATAAACATAAACATAAACATGCAAAACAATAATAATAAATAGAAATAGAAATAGAAATAGAAATACAAACATTAATAAAATCAGTGAGAAAGGGGGTAAAATCAGTGAGAAATGGGGGGGAAAAACCATGAAAAATGATGGAAAAATCAGAGAGAAATGGGGGAAAAATCGGTGAGGAATGGGGAAAAAGATCAACGAAAAATTGGGAAAAATCAGTCAGAAGTGGGGGATAAAAATCAGTGAGAAATGGGGGGAAAAGTCGGTGAGAAATGGGGAAAAAATCAGTGATTAATGGGCGGGAAAATGCATGAAAAATGGGGGGAATAATTCAGAGAGAAATGGGGGCAAATATCAGTGAGAAATGGGGGGGAAAATCAGGAAATATCCATGAAAATTGGGGGAAACATCCATGAAAAATGGCGGAAAAAATCAATGAAAAATGGCGGAAAAAATCAGTGAGAAATGGGGAAAAATGGGGAAAAAATCCACGAAAAATGGGTGGAAAAATCCATGAAAAATCAACGGAAAAATCAGTGAGAAATGGGGAAAACATCATGGTGAAATGGGGCAAAAATCAGAGAGAAATGGGGAAAAATCATTGAAAAATGGGGGATAAAAATCAGTGAGAAATGGGGGGAAAATGGGGAAAAACATCAGTGAGAAATGGGGAAAAAAAAATCTTTGATAAATTGGGGCAAAAATCATTGAGAAATGGGGAAAATAATCAGTGAGAAATGGGGAAAATTTGGGAAAAATCCAGGAAAATTGCGGGAAAAAATGCTTGAAAAATTGGGGAAAAAATCCGAGAGAAAATCCCCGGGAATCCCCGGGAAAAACCCCCCGGAATCCCCGAGAAAATCCCCCGGAATTCCCCGGGAAAATCCCCCCGGAATCCCCTGGAAAATGCCCCTGAATTCCCCGAGAAACTCATCCCGGAATCCCCGTGATAATCCGTCCGCTATCCCCGAGAAAATCCCCCAGGAATCCCCCAGAAAATCTCCCCGAAATCCCCGGGATAATCTCCCCGGAATCCCCGAGAAAATCCGCCCCGAATCCCCTGGAAGATTCCCCCGGAATCCCCGAGAAAATCCCTCGGAATTCCCCGGGAAAATCAACCCGGAATCCCCGAGAAAATCCCCCGGAATCCCCGGGAAAATCCCCCAGGAAAATCCCCGGGATAATCACCCCGGAATCCCCTGGAAAATCCCCTAGGAATCCCCGAGAAAATCCCCCCGGAATTCGCCGGGAAAATCCCCCCGGAATCCCCCAGAAAATCCCCCCGGAATACTCTGCAATATCCCCCCGGAATCCCCTGGATAATCCCCCCGGAATCCCCGATAAAATCCCCCTGGAATCTCCAGGAAAATGCCCCGGGAATACGTGAGAAAATCTCCCCGGAATCCCCGAGAAAATCCCCCCGGAATCCCGTGGAAAATCCCCCCTGAATCCCCGAGAAAATCCCCCCGGAATCCCCGAGAAAATCCCCCCGGATTCCCCTGAAAATCCCTCGGAATTCCCCGGGAAAATCCTCCCGGAATCCAAGAGAAAATCCTCCCGGAATCCACGAGAAAATCCGCCCGGAATCCCCGGGAAAATCCTCCAGAAATCCCCGAGAAAATCCCCCGGAGTCCCCGGGAAAATCAACCCGGAGTCCGATGGAAAATCCCCCCAGAATCCCCTAGAAAATCCCCCCGGACTCCCCGAGAAATTTCCCCCGGAATCCCCGGGAAAATAGCCCCCGGAATCCGCGAGAAAATCCCCCCGGAATCCACGCGAAAATCCCCCAGAAATCCCTGTGAAAGCCCCCCCGGAATCCCCAAGAAAATCTCCCCGGAATCCCCGAGAAAATTCGCCCGTAATACTCGGGAAAATATGCCCGGAATCCCCTGGAAAAACCCCCCGGAATCCCCTGGATAATCCCCCCGGAATCCCCGATAAAATCCCCCTGGAATCTCCAGGAAAATGCCCCGGGAATACGCGAGAAAATCCCCCCGGAATCCCCTGGAAAATCCCCCCTGAATCCCCGAGAAAAACCCCCCTGAATCCCCGAGAAAATCCCCCCGGATTCCCCTGAAAATCCCTCGGAATCCCCGGGCAAATCTCCCCGGACTCCCCGAGAAAATCCCCCCGGAATTCCCCGGGAAAATCCCCCCGGAATCCCCGAGAAAATCCCCTAGAATTCCCCGGGATAATCCCCCCGGAATCCCCGAGAAAATCCCCCCGCAATCGCCGAGAAAATCCCCCCGGAATCGCCGGAATAATCCCCTGGAATTCTCCGGGAAAATCATCCCGGAATCCCCGAGAATATCCCCCCGGTATCGCCGAGAAAACCCCCCCGGAATTCCTCGTAAAATCCCCCCGGAATCCCCGGGAAAATCCCTCCGGAATTTCCCGGGAAAATCACCCCGGAATCCCCGAGAAAATTCTCCCGAAATACTCGGCAAAATCCCCCAGGAATCCACGGAAAATTCCCCGGAATCCAGGAGAAAATACCCCGGAATCCCCATGAAAATCCCCCCGGAATCTCCGAGAAAATCCCCCGGAATCCCCGCGAAAATCCCCATGAATTCCCCGGGAAAATAATCTCGGAATCCCCGAGAAAATCTCCCCGGAATCACCGAGATAATGGCCCCGGAATACCCGAGAACATCCCCCGGAATTGCCCGAGAAAATCATCCCGTAATCCCCGAGGAAATCCCCCCGGAACACTCGGGAAAATCCCCCCGGAATTCCTCGTCAAATCACCCCGGATACCCCGGGAAAATCCCTCCGGACTCCCCGAAAAATTCCCCCCGGAATACTCGGGAAAATCCCCCCGGAATCCCCGAGAAAATCCACCCGGAATCCCCTGGAAAATCCACCGGGAATTCCCCGGGAAATTCCTCGCTGAAACCCCTGGAAAATCCCCCCGGAATACTCGGGAAAATCCTCCCGGAATTCCCGAGAAAATCCCCCGGAATTCCCTGAGAAAATCGCCCCGGAATCCCAGTGAAAATCCCCCCGGAATCCCCGTGAAAATCCCCCCGGAATCCCCGGGAAAATCCCCCAGGAATCCCCTGGAAAATCCCCCAGGTATCCCCGATAAAATCCCCCTGGAATCCCCTGGAAAATCCCCCTGGAATCGCGGGGAAAAAGCCCCCCGCATTTCCCGGGAAAAATCCCCCCGGAATCCCCGATAAAATCTCCCCGGAATCCGCGAGAAAATATGCCCAGAATCCCCGATAAAATCCCCCCGGAATCCCCGGGAATATCCCCCAGGAATCCCCGATAAAATCCCCCCGGAATCCCCCAGAAATTCCCCCCGGAATCCCCGACAAAATCCCCCCGGAATTCCCGACAAAATCCTCCCGGAATCCCCGGAAAATCCCCCCGGAATCCCCGGAAAATCCCCGCGGAATTCCGGTCCATTTCTGTAGGAGAATAGTTTGTAAGGATAGTGCAGAAGGCACTAGTTGCCAACGAGTTACAGCTGTAGTGATTAGCAAGGAGTGGAAACAGCCTTGCCTGCCCAGTGAGGCTGGTTGTTATAAAAGCGTGGGTCAGCTGGCTGCCAGTTTCACTAAGCACAGCTCCAGCTGGAGGTGCAGAGCCTGCTGCAGTGTGGGCTGGAGCCTGCTGGCTGTGCTGCGAGGAGGAAGGGACACGTGGCCGTGCAAGGGATGGACAAGGTGAGAGGATGCTGTGTGTGGGACAGACAGGCTCAGGTGGCTGGGGAAGGGACAGGCTGGGGTTTAGCCAGTCGTACAGAGGAGAGGAGGAGTCGGTGCTGTGTGGAGCTGCCTGTGAGAAAAGGAGTCAGAGTTGCCTCAAAGAAATCTGTGGAGAGAAGGCATGAAAAGTGTGTAATGAAAGACTAATGTTGGTGCCTGTCATGTCTGTCTTGATATAATTGCTACACGTTTTCTCGGAATGCTTGAATTTAGACATAAAATGAAAACTTTATTGTAAGAAAGGAATGCATTTCTCACCAAAGTGGTGTAGGGTGGGGGATCACAACTCACAGATGGCCTGGAAGCGGAACGGCCACAGGGGTTACTGTAACTGGGCCTCCAGTACCAAAGCCCCAGTGGGTTTAAAGGCTAGAGCTGGGCTGGGATTAGCACGGGCTATGCAGCTGGGCTCATGCACAGGTCTGTCAGCACTCCTGCCCGAGGACAGTCCCTCACCTAGGGAGAGGTTCTAGGCCTGGAGATGAGGCTGAGTTTGGGAAGGGTGATGAGGACATGGTTAGGGAGGGATGTAAATGCATATCAAAAGACTTAATTTTGAGGGGTGGCAAGCATTAGCTATAAACCAGTAAGTATTTACAGCTAAAGGCTGGAGGTGGGGGCTGTCTGAGGAGGACAGGACTGTTTAAGGCTGAAGTTGGAAGAGAAACCTTGGTGAAGCTTTTGCGTTAGAAACGGCCTCACCTGCCAAATCAGATTTTTGTCTTCAGGATTGCATGAGTGAGGATGCCACAGCCAAGGAAAAGGTTCAGGTTTGGGAGGCAAAGGCGAGTTAGGCAGGGCTGCAGGGCTGGGGCTTGGCTGTTTCCATACTGCTCAGGGCAGCAAAGGGTAGCTGGCTCACTGGGCATTGGATCTAGAACTCTTTCTGGAACAAGGTGGAGAGCTGAGGTTCATGCAAGGAAGGGGCCAGGAATTCTTTGTCTGACTGGAAAATGCCAGAGGGGCAGTGTGTGACTCGGATAGGATGATATGTTCGTCTGGCGAGAGTCACAAAAGAATATTTTGGTTTACTGATAACTGGGCAGCTCAGAAGTTACTACTTGACTTAGTTGCTGCTCCCATCTGTTGCACACATAAACAGAGCAAAGCAGACGAATTCTCTCGGAGCCTGAGGTCTTTGACTGGCCCTCCAAAAATGCTGCCCGCTAAAAAACAGACGTGGGGGAGGAAAGTTGTCAGATACAATAGAGCAAGAAAAGGCCACGGGCTTCAAAGTGCCCTCCAGCAGACCATGGAAGTGACCTGTCTGGAAGTGAAACCAGCAGTCTGCTTCCCAGCCTCCTGGAAGCCTCTAACAGCTACACAGGCAGTGAGGGGAGAGAACAATTCAACCTAAAAATAATTTTCAGTAGCGTTCTGCACTGCTGTTAAAAATACTGCAACCAGGGAATGTGGTGTGGTGATAACTATTAGGCCTGTAAGTCTGGTAACTGGGGCTTTTAGCTCAAACATCTCGGTATGGCTACTTTGAGCCTTGTAAAAGCTGCGTTAAGTCCAATTTCTTGGGTAGTTCTACTAGCTCTAGCCTTGCTTTTCATCCCCTCAGTAACAAAGCAACTCCCTCTCGAGAATGTTATTTACTTTCCATATGATGTGCCTACCAATTTCTGGAATTGCAAATGTCTTTGGATACATGCGTAAATTGAAGTTTCAAGAAAGCTGTCAAGCTAAAACAAAGGCTTGCCATAATGCAGAAGAAAATGTTTTATGGAAGAACTGAGAGGTCCCTACCTGGGCATAGAATTTGCTATACGAAGGTGTGTTCCAAACGGATCTGCCATCTAAACAAGCAGAAAAATAGTTGGAATGTAGTGAGTTCAATTTAACTATTGCTAGAAATAGGAATTATTAGCAGAGCTTGGAGCATGATATCACTAGCAGCAGTAAGACGCTTTTAGCTTGCTTCTCATAAATTACTTGTAAAAAGCATTTGTACCTAGTGTGTAGCAATTAATATTTCCCCATTTTCTTCCCCCCCGCCCCCCAGTCTCAGGTACTCCTTTTATTTTACCCTTTTCTGTCTTGTAACATCACCTTCCTTTATTTTATTCTATCTTCTGTTCTCAGAACATCGCAGCATCCTCTGTCAATGTGAAAGCATTTGTTCATCCTGTCTTGGAATGGCTGTCAATGTTGCCCTCTTCTGGATCACTTTTTTTTTTTTTTTTTTTTTTAACAATATGTTGCTAAATGTCAGGAAAATTAATCCACAAACACCAGCGGTTTATGTCCAAAAAGGAAACAGAGGAGTCCTTTTTGCTTTATTCGAATAAAGGGAGAGGCCATGGGACATTCCCCTGGGATCTCTCAAATTTTTGGAGGACGCAGCCTCCTGTTTTATCCTATTTTCCCGGCCGCATTTCCCTCTCTCTTTTCCCATTGGCTGAGGTACTTGAGAGGCACAGACTTCCCGGAACGCCTGATACCTGAAATTCCCCTCTAATGTATAACCCTCCCTTTTAATTTTTAATTCTTATAGAATTCATAGCTTCCCCCCGTTGCTTCTTTCATCTTTCGATATCCAATTTCATTTATCAGCAGCCCTGCAGTTTGTTTGTAAAGGCAACTATCTCTTTCCATTCATCAATCAGTGGAATCCATCCCATTGTTTCTTTTATCTCTCAGTGCTAGCCTTATCTACAGGCTGATCCACAGCTCATTTGTAAAGACAAATTCAACATTCCTCTCAGCTAATAAATGAGAAGTTAGCTGAAAAAAGTAAAAACTGGATTTTTTTTCCGGTGTGTGTCGGACAATACAGTGGAGAGAATTTGCGGGAGGATGATCGAGGATATCCTATTATAATATCGTTCTCGGACATTTTACTATTTTAGATCATCAGTTGTATTCTGAAAGAAATCTATTTTAATGATATGTGTACGTTTGCACGAAGTTATAGTTAAATATAGCTTGCGGCTGGGCTCTTTAATGAATAGGGGTATTTTTGGTTTTAATTCAATATTTTATGCTTGTGGTGTGTAGTGTGCTGATTTATTTTTTAATGTTATTTACTACGTGCGCTTTTGTTTTTGAGTGAAGGTAACTTCTGGATGGCTTTGTATTTGAGGCAGAATGAATTGAAGTAGGTTTTTAAAACTGATTTTTCATATGTACGATGGGGAGTTTAGTAGGGGCAGCTCTGATGGTGGGGGCTTGGTTGTTAATTTTATCAGACGGCTTTTGTTAGATACAGCTTTTAATTCTGGAAAGTTTTTTTTTCTAATGTCGTGCTTTGAAGGTGGTTTTCGAGGATGTATGGTATAGCTTTATTTTGTTTGTAGATGGTGTATGATAAGGGCTATGGTCTATTTATCTAATGCCATGTTTTTTCATTCAGGTGTTGATAAGGGAGTTCTTGAATGGCGTTTTGTGTTGTTTTTGTTTTTGGTGGGGCGTTGTTTTTAAAGGATACCTTGATAAGGTTTGCCGATGGCGTTCTAGCCCGTAGCATAAGGCATAGGGTAGTTTTTGAATTATTTTGTGGTGGCTTTGATTCTTGCCAGTATGTAGTGTTTGTTTGAGGTAATGCTGTGTAGCTAATTTCTGTTTTCTTATTAATATTAGAATTGGAGTGTTGTAGTATATGGGCTGTTATTATATCCTAGGGGTTCTATTTATTTGGTTTGATTGTTTTCTAGTTATGGATAATTTTTCTCAAAAAACCATTTTCAGGATTTCAGGCGTGACACAAAAGAACGCTCAGATTGCTGGAAGGGAAACGTGTGCCCAGATTGTCTCGAAGCAGTGCTGCTGTCGGTTCTCGTTCAGTTGTGTCTTCTGAAAATGAGACTGTTGTATTCATTGCGCTGTGCTAAACACTTGTCATTCTCCCAATGCCAGGAAACAGATGAAGCTTGAAGAAAGAGGAAGGAATTTGGAAGCGTACAAACAAGCTGAGAAGAGGTTCAGAGATCAGGGTGCTCGCTGGCAGCAGGGGCTGGGGTTAGGGCTGAGCAGGAGCAAAGCCGGAGCACATCAACCTCACCTCGTGTTTTCTCGGGGGCTTTATGGCCCTGGCAAGAGAGAGATGTTCACTGACGAGTCCCAGGCCGAGCCGTGAGCACAGCATGTTGTGTTGGAGCTGGGGTTTTTTTTTTGAGACGTTCAGCAGCCACACTCTCTAGTCAAGAGTCCTGAGGTTTGTTGCTGCTCCACTTTCATCCTCATATCCAGCTTCCAGCCCTTTTCTTCTCTCTGTCCAGTGTGTCTTTTGTGTTCCTTTCTTGTCCTGTGTGCTCCCCATCCCATTCCCGTTCCCTACGGAGGGGGAGGGTGTGGAGACTGGGGGCTCCGACGTGGTTTGGGGCACCCCAAGGTCCCTGGGAAAGGGAGCCGGGCTGCGCTGGAGGAGCAGGTGAGTCGGGCATGGGGGGGGGGGGGGGGGGGGGTCATGCTGGGTGCCAGAACATTGAGAGGGAGGGGTGGGTGTAGAATGCATGAAAAACAGAACCATAAAAAATACCTAAATATAGTCTAAAAGGAATGTTTAAATGCTTTTTATTTGGGTAGAGGCACGGTTTTTATAGCTAATATAAAAATAAAATATAAAGAATAGAAATAGATTGGTATACATGTAAAATATAATGAAATATAAGTAGCAAATATCTATGAAAAAATCTAGTGTATAATAGAAATAATGCAAATATAAGAATATGTATAAATATAAAATAGAGCTATGAGAATGGGAATAAGAATGGGGTAAAACATCAGTGAGAAATGGAAAAAAACCACATGAAAAATGGTGGGAAAATCAGTGAGAAATGGAGAAAAATCAGTGAAAAACGGGGGGGAATCTTTGAAAAATGGGGGAAAAAAATCAGTGAGAAATGGGGGAAAAAAAATCCATGAAAAATGGGGGAATAAATCAGTGAGAAACGGGGGAAAAGTGGGGGAAAAAATAATTGAGAAATGGGGGAAAAAATCCGTGACGAATGGCGGGAAAAGTCATTAAGAAATGGGGGAAAAATCAGTGAGAAACAGGGAAAAAAATCAATGAGAAATGGGGGAAAATTTGGGACAAAATCAGCGAGAAATGGGGGAAAAAGCAGTGGTAAATGGGGGAAAAGTCGATGAAAAATGGGGGAATATTCAGTGAGAAATGGGGGGGGGGGGGGGGAAATCAGTGAGAAATGGGGAAAAAATCCGTGGAAAACAGGCAAACAATCCATGGGCAATGGCGGGAACAGAGCGAGCTGTTGTTGCTCGTGCTGTGGTGGCCGATGCTGTGGGGAAAAAATAAGTGAAAAATGGGGGCAATAATCAGTGATAAATGGGGAGAAAATCAGTGATTAATGGGCGGAAAAATGCATGAAAAATGGAAGGAAAAATTCAGAGAGAAATGGGGGCAAATATCAGTGATAAATGGGGAAAAAAAATCAGTGATTAATGGGGGGAAAAATGCATGGAAAATGGGGGGAAAATTCAGAGAGAAATGGGGGCAAAAATCAGTGAGCAATGGGGGGGAAAATCGGGAAATATCCATGGAAAAATGGGGGGAAAAAATCAGTGAGAAATGGGGGAAAAAATCAGTGAGAAATGGGGGAAACATCATGGTGAAATGGGGAAAAAAAATCTTTGATAAATTGGGGAAACAAATCATTGAGAAATGGGGGGAAAAAATCAGTGAGAAATGGGGAAAATATGGGAAAAAATCCACGAAAATTGCGGGGAAAAATGCATGAAAAATTGGGGAAAAATCAGTAAGAAATGGGGGAAAAAATCCATGAAAAATGGCGGGAAAAATCAGATCGGCGATCGATAGCTAATGCGTGCCGATCGATTATATCGGCGATCGATTGCTAATGCCTGCAGATCGATTCGATCGGCGATCGATTGATCGCGCCTGCCGATCGATTAGATCGGCGTTCGATTGCTAATGCCTGCCGATCGATTAGATCGGCGATCGATTGGTAATGCCTGCCGATCGATTAGATCGGCGATCGATTGATCGCGCCTGCCGATCGATTAGATCGGCGATCGATTGGTAATGCCTGCCGATCGATTAGATCGGCGATCGATTGATCGCGCCTGCCGATCGATTAGATCGGCGATCGATTGGTAATGCCTACCGATCGATTAGATCGGCGATCGATTGCTAATGCCTGCCGATCGATTAGATCGGCGATCGATTGATCGCGCCTGCCGATCGATTAGATCGGCGATCGATTGCTAATGCCTGCCGATCGATTAGATCGGCTATCGATTGATCGCGCCTGCCGATCGATTAGATCGGCGATCGATTGCTAATGCCTGCCGATCGATTAGCTCGGCGATCGATTGATCGCGCCTGCCGATCGATTAGATCGGCGATCGATTGCTAATGCCTGCCGATCGATTAGATCGGCGATCGATTGCCAATGCCTGCCGATCGATTAGCTCGGCGATCGATTGATCGCGCCTGCCGATCGATTAGATCGGCAATCGCTTTCCAATGCCTGCCGATCGATTGCTAATGCACACTATTTGCACACTCCTTGCACACGCTTTGCACTCATACAGAGGCAGGAGGTTTCTCAGTTCTGGTCGCGGTTTTTTGGGGCGTTCATTCAGGGGGATTTCCTCAAGGATTGGGACACTCCTTGATTCCATCCCTTGCCTGTCTCCCAAGCGCCACCCTGTGGGCAGAGCGCGGTACTGCGCGCCTGCCTCTCCCAAGATGGCGTCTCGGGTGTCGCTCCCCGACCTTCTAACTCTGGCTGCAAAAGGAGGGGGGCACAGCAAGGAGCCCGCTCGCTCTAGTGGGATGCCTGCGCACGACGCCGACACCGATCCCACGGGTGCGATTTTCGGCGGCGTTTCCAATCGTGCGGACATCTCCTTCAGCCCGCTTCGGCCCGGGGGAGAGGGGCGGGGCCGCCAGCGATGGTCCCGGCGCAGCCCGGGCAGGCTCGGGGCGGAGCCGGGGCTTGGCGAGGCGGGGCACGGAGGTCCCGGGGACGGGACCGGGCGGGGCCGGGGCGGTGCTTTAGGGGCGGTCCCCAGTGGTCCCGGGCGGCACCGGGGGCGGGGCCGGGTGATCCCGGAGCGGTACCGAGCTGTGCTGGGGACGGTGCTGCAGGGGCGGTGCCGGGCCCGCCTCAGGGTGATTGAATGCCCAGAAATCGCCTCCTCTGCCCCGTGCTCACACTGAGCTGCGGGCTGCAGCGTGCTGTCGGAGCTCCGCACACAGCACGGATTTGGGCTTCCCCTCCTCTCAAACCCCTCTCCCCCTTCTTCCTCCTCCTCATCTTCCTCTTTGTCCTCTGTCACTGCTGAGGCTCTGGAAAGAACTGAAATTCTGCAGGGAGAGATGTCCTCTCGTGGCCCCAGGGACTGCCTCGGCACGGGCCACGAGCGCCTCCGGCCCCTGCCTTCTCCTGCTTGAAAAGATCACCTGGAGCCCGAGCTCGGGGGGGTGAAATCAGCTGAAATCCAGGTAACTCTGTCAAGTGCCCCCCAGGGACATCGGCGGGGCTGGGGGATGAGGGTTTGAAACAGCAAATTCTTTGGAATATACACCTGTCCCTGTGCCGATGCTGCTGAGCTTCCTGCCACAGTATATCCCCACTCCATGAGGCGCTGTGAGGTTATGGCAGTGGGAATTGAGCAGGGAATTCGGGGCTATGGGCATAATTCACGGGAGCTAGCAAAGCTGACAGCCAACCCCAAATCGGGGCACAGCACAGAGAACAATCTGTGTGCTGCCCTGTCAGCTCAAGCTCCTGGGCTGGGAAGTATTGGGAGTTAAATGTATGGAATTACACAAATCACAGCAACTGGCATCACCCAGAGGGACAATCCAAGGCCCAAACAATTCCTCCACAGTCCACTCTGGGAAAAACACCCTGTGCCTGCCAGGAGCTCTGACCCTGCTTTTCCTACCAGCTCCTGAGCAGTGTCAGGGCCACCACGACGCCTTTAAAATCCAGATAAACCCCAAATCCTACACAGTGAATAATCCAAAGATGTACTGAATTGTTGTCATTAAAAGCTCAAAACTCATTAAGAATTCTATGACAACAGTGTAATGGACTCCCAGGAACCTCATGAATGCTCTCAGTTTCATTTTTGTGTATTTTTACTCCCTCATTTGGCAGCTTGTAAAACTTATCCTGGAATTCAGAGGTCAAGCAGGATCGACTTTGGATTGACCTTCACCTCTGTTCCCACTTTGTGCAAACACAACTCGTGCCCAGGTGGGTGAACTCATCACCTCAGCTTTTCACTCCAGAGTATCCCCTCCTTATTTCCCTGTAGATGAACTCAGATCCACTCCTCACCTCCACTGGTCATCCAAGCGTCCATTCTGTTCCCCACAGGCCCTGGTGGCCCCGGGGAGCTCCCTTGGCCTTTCTCCTGCCCCTCTGCAGCCCGAGGTCGCTACACAAACAGTTCTTGTGTCCCCTCTAAATGACCCCGGGTTTTCTGCTCAATGAATGGCATGACCCGTGCCCACTGCTCATGATTCACCCAACCAAAATCAAGAGCAAATGTTGCTTGGGCTTTAAGAACTTGAAATAACTCTGAAGCAAAAGAAATCACCTTTTTCTTCTGGTTTTTATTTTTATTTTTTCATTTAAGATGCTGGACTTGCCTCTGTGGATGTGTGCTGAGCTCTCACTGCAGGGGACTGTCAGGCCTGAATGGCTGTGAGTTCGTGTTCTTCTCAGTAGGGAATCAGAAATTATTCTTAGACCATAGAATTGTTTTCTGAAACCTTTCCCCTTTCCTCTTTGTGCCTTTGAATTTTTCAGCTGTTCCCTGTTGTCACTTCCCCTGCCTGACTTCTGTGCAGCTCCTAGCTGGGAAAAACTGGGAAAACTTAGGGGGTACAGAGGTGGAATTTTTGGCTGGATTTTTCTAAAATTTCTAATTTTGCTGAACTTATTTCCCCAGTGAGAAGAGCACGAACTCACAGCCATGCAGGCCTGACAGTCACTGCGGGAAATCTGACACAGTATTAATAAGTAACCTTTCCTGAGAGCAGTCACCACCCCAGTCCTCCAGCCTTGTCAAATGTTTGCAATGAATGGAGCCAAGTTCTAATCCTTAATCTAAATTTATGTCAGCTTTTGTTAGAAAGATTACCGGACAGTAAATCATACAAGAGAATTTAAAAATTGCACAAAGAATAACCGGCCCAGACCAAACCCAACCGCCCCCATCAGTGCTCCACCCCAATTTGGGAGAAACAGTGATACAGTTTATAAATACTCTCCTTCCACACTATTCAGTCCTTCACCGCACATCCCCAGAGAGGAGTCCTCAGACCTTGCTCCCCTGAACACCAGGAGAGCTGGAGTTTCACCCAGATCCCACATTCCCATGGCAGTTAATCCCAGCAGGGAGGCAAAGAGGAACCCTGCATCCTCTGACATAGCCCACAGCACGGGCAGCACCAGGAGCCCTCCAGGCTCAGACCTCTGGTGCTGAAGCCTCTGGGCTTTGGCTGATCAAACACCACAGCTCTTGGCAAAGATGCCAGGAGAGTCGTGATTCTTCCTGTCCTGAAAGAGAGGAGGAAAAGAAAATTAAGTCGACTGCAGAAGGATTCCAGCTCTCAACTTCTGCTCTGATTCCTCACTCTGGGGTTTTATCCATGACAAGTGACACCAATTCAGAGTGCCCTTTTCCAGCATTTTTATTCCTAACTATTTCAGACATTAAAAGGATGCTCATTTCTCTTATTGTATTCTTTGCTTAATTTTATTAGAGGCATTTTCATCCCAGACCCCACTTGTCAGTTCTTCAATCCTTTAGCACTGGACTTGGCACAAAGGGATACCCGTGGTGCTGCATCACAAGAAATCCCAAAGAGAAACCCCTTCCAAACCTGACGGAGAAAGCTTTCAAGGCACTCCAGAACACAGACAGCTTTTCCTGCCTTGTCAGGCCACACCAATTCTGTCCCATCCACCTGAACTGTGCAGGTGAGGAAAAGGCTTTCCTTGCTCCTCGGGAATCACTGTCTGAGACCACAGATGTCCATCCTGGGCAGCACCTGGAAACAACGTGGGAAAGGCAAAATGAGAGTGTTTTCTATCAGAAAATTACTACTACTAATAAAAATAACAATCAGAACTTCTGGACAAATTTAGTAACATCACTTTGATATGAGAAATACAGGCCATGCCCATCCTTGTAGCCCAGGTGAAAACAGGAAGGAGAACTAGAGGAAAAGCAGAGTCCCTTATTTGATCTCTGGACACAAACTGAGGCCTTTTCCCTGTGAAACCAAACTCACCCTTCCAGGGTTCCTGAGATCAGCTACGAGGAGGCTTTTGGCACTCCAAGAGCAGCTGGGTCACAGCTGGATGCGGCTTGGGTCTGGGAGACACCGTGCTCCTTCTGGAATTCTAGCACGCAAATGCCTGCTCCTGGCCCCAGGCCCGGAGATAAAATCTGTGGGGTTTTTCCCTGTGCAACATTGTTCACCCCTCCCAGGTTCCTGAGATCTGCACAGAGGAGGCTTTGGGCACCCCAAAGGCAGCCAGGGTTACAGGTGGGGGCAGCTTGGGGCTGGGAGAAATCCTCATCCATTTGGAATTTTATCAGGCAGAAACCTGGCTGGGTGCACAGTTCTCTGGACACGACCAGTGGCCCTTTCCCCTGTGAAACAAAACTCACCCTGCCAGGCTCCTGAGACCACTTAGGAGGAGGGGTTTGACTCTCCAAGAGCAGTCGCAACGAGAGATGCTCACACAGAAGGCCATGCAGAAGAGGAAACGAGCGCACCCGCAGCCCCCCAAGGCGCGCCCCAACGCCCCAGACCCGGCACTGCCAGCTCGGGCAGTCCCATAAAGCATCCCCCGCCTCCGCAGCGGCGGGACAGGCGGGGCCCGGGGTCCCGAGGAAACCGAGCGTGCCCGGAGGCGCGGCAGGACGGCAGCGCAGCGCCGCCTGGCGGCGGAGCAGGAGAGCAGCGCCGGGCCCCATGGCAGTATCGGTACCCGTGCGCCCCCTGCTGTCCGCGGCGATGCAGCGCCCGATGCCGAGTTCCACGCCCGTGTCGCCGAGGGAGAGGGGCACCGCTGGCTGGGGCCTCCCCGCCGACACGGACAGAAGCCGAAGCAGAAGCCCCCGGTGCCATTGGCGGCCCCTACCCAGCGGGCCGGGCTCCGCCGGGCCCGCGGCCCCGCGCGGTATCGGGTCGGCCCGCTCCCGTCTTCGTCGCACCCGGGCCCTGCTCCTGGCATGAAGCGCGTCACCGCCCCGCGCCGTCCCGCCCCCCGCGCGTCATCGCGTGCGTTCGGCGGCCCGCCCCGGGGGCGGTGCCGGGGGCGCTACCCGGGGCGGTGCCGGGGCAGTGCCGGGGGCGGCACCGGGGGCGGTGCCGGGGCGGTGCCGGGGGCGTTCCCGGTCGCCGTGCCGGGGTAGCCCGGGGAGCGGTTCGGGAGCGGTTCGGGGGGCGGTGCCGATTGCAGTCCCGGTCACTGTCCCCAGTCCCCGTCCCCAGTCCTGGTCCCGGTCCCAGTCCCCGGTTCCGGTCCCCGATCCTGGTCCCAGTCCCAGTTCCCCGTCCCGGAACCCGATCACGGTCCTGGTCCCAGTCCCCAATCCCGGTCCCGGTCCCTGTCTCCAGTCCCCGTCCCCGATCCCGGTTCCGGTCCCTGTCCCAGGTCCCCGTCCGCGATCCCGGTCCCTGTCCCATTTCCCCGTCCCGGTCCCCGATCCCAGTCCCGGTCCACGTCCCCGATCCCGATTTTTCCCCCCCTTTCACACTGATTTTTCCCCCGATTTATCAATGATTTTTTTCCCCATTTTTTCCCATTTCTCACTGATATTTTCCCCCATTTTTCAGGGATTTTTTTCCCCATTTCTCACTGATTTTTTTCCCCATTCTTCATGGAGTTTTGCCCCGTTTTTCACTGATTTTTCCCCATTTCTCACTGACTTTTTCCCCATTTTCCCCCATTTCTCACTGATATTTTCCCCCATTTTTCATGGATTTTTTCCAGATTTATCCCCATTTCCCACTGATTTTTCCCCATTTTTCATGGATTTTTCCCCCCCGTTTCTTACTTATGTTTTTCCCCGATTTCTCATTGATTCCCCCCCCCCCCCCCCCCCCCCATTTCTCACTGATTTTTCCCCCCGATTTATCAATGATTTTTTTCCCCACTTTTCCCCATTTCTCACTGATTTTTTTCCCCATTCTTCAGGGATTTTTTTCCCCATTTCTCACTGATTTTTTCCCCATTTCTCAATTAACTTTTCCCCACTTTTCCCCGTTGCTCACTGATTTGTTCCCCCATTTTTCATGGATTTTTTTCCCCATTTCTCACTGATTTTTCCCCCCCATTCTTCATGATTTACAGGATACTCTATCGTTAATGGAAAGCAATTAAAGGAAGGGGGGAGGTTACCAGCCACCTGGTCAGCTCAGACAGCAGAGCTGCACACGCTTTTGAGAGCCTGTGAATTATAGCAGGACAAGACATTAAATATATTTACTGATTCTAAATATGCATATGCGGTAATACATGCATTTGGAAAACTATGGGGAAAAAAAGAGGTTTATTAAGCTGCAGAAGAAAGAAGAAAAAAATTGGTTTACAAGGGATGGCAAGCAGTGGATACCAAAAGCTCTAGCCTTACAATTGTTAAAACAACTTCATTAAAGGAGTCGTTCTGTGCCTTCTTTGGGGTGAGGAAAAAAGGCTGAGGGGGGCTCCGACGTGGTTTGGGGCACCCCAAGGTCCCTGGGAGAGGGAGACGGGCTGCGCTGGAGGAGCAGGTGAGTCGGGCATGGGGGGGGGTCATGGTGGGTGCCAGAACATTGAGAGGGAGGGGTGGGTGTAGAATGCATGAAAAACAGAACCTTAAAAAATAGCTAAATATAGTCTAAAAGGAATGTTTTATTGGTTTGTGTTTGGATAGAGGTAGGGTTTTTTTATAGATACTGTAAATAGAAAAGATAAAGAATAAAAATATAGAAGCAAATATAAGAAACCAATATATAAATATATTACATTACATTATATTATGTTATGAAAATAGAAATATATAAATATTCAGACTTTAAAAGGAATGTTTTATTGGTTTTTATTTGGTTAGAGGAGGGTTTTTTGAAAATAATATAGGCAAAAATATACAAATATGCAAAAATAGATACTGACATAAAATGATAACTATATATGCATATATAAATATATGTAATTATAAACATAGATAAATATATAGAAATATAAAATACATATATGTAGTATGTAATATAAATAATTTATCGATTTTAAGACGTTATATTAAATAGTATGTTATAATAGAATGTAAATAGCATATAGTATATTAATATACTAGTAAAAAATACATTAAATAGTATATAAATATAGAATACACAATAAAGACATATAAATCTACAGATATAAATATGAAAACTAAATAGAAAAATATATTCAAATATAATTTAAAATAATCGAGGTTTTTGTTTCTATTTGGTTAGAGGCAGAGCTTTTAAAGAAATATTAAAAACTATGAACCTACAAATATATATGGATATAGATAAAATAGAAATAATATTAGTAATATAAATATATGTATATAATGAATAATAAAATAATATTGTATATATGATAAATAGAATAGCAATTAAATTGAATATATGAAATAGGTATAGATTATGACTATAAATTAAATATTAAAAAATAGATGATTTATATATATAAAAGGTTTTTTTTTTCATTTGGTCAGAGGCAGGGCATTTTTAGTTTGGGTCGGGGTTTTTTTGAGGCATTCATTGAGAGGATTTTATGACGGGTGGGGACTCTGGTGCTTGGAACTCTCTCCCTTCTCTGTCTGTGAAAATTGGGGGAAACATCCATGAGAAATGGGGGGGAAAATCTGTGAGAGACGGGGAAAAATGGGGAAAAAATCCACGAAAAATAGGGGGAAAAATCCATGAAAAATGGGGGGAAAATCAGTGAGAAATGGGGAAAAAATCAGTGAGAAATGGGGAAAAATCAGGAAAAAAATCCAGGAAAAATGCGGGAAAAAATGCTTGAAAAATGGCGGAAAAAATCAGTGAGAAATCGGGAAAATCAGTCAGAAATGGGTCGTAAATATCAGTGAGAAATGGGGAAAAAATCATTGAGAAATGGGGAAAAAATAATTGAGAAATGGGGGGAAAAATGCATGAAAAATGGGAGGAAAAATCAGAGAGGAATGTGTGCAAAAATCAGTGATAAATGGGGAGAAAATCAGTTATTAATGGGCGGGAAAATGCATGAAAAATGGGGGGAAAAATTCAGAGAGAAATGGGGGCAAATATCAGTGAGAAATGGGGGGGAAAATCGGGAAATATCCATGAAAAATGGGGGGAAAAATCAGGGAGAAATGGGGAAAAATGGGGAAAAAGCAGTGATAAATGGGGGGAAAAATCAGTGAAAAATGGGGAAAAATCAGGAAAAAAATCCAGGAAAAATGCGGGAAAAAATGCATGAAAAATTGGCGAAAAAATCAGGAGAAATGGGGAAAAATCAGTCAGAAATGGGTCGTAAATATCATTGAGAAATGGGGAAAAAATCATTGAGAAATGGGGAAAAAATCAGTGAGAAATGGAGAAAAATCGGGAAAAATCCAGGAAAATTGCGGGAAAAAATGCATGAAAAATTGGGGCAAAAATCAGAAATGGGGGGGAAATGCAGGAAAAATGGGGGGAAAATTTAGAGAGAAATGGGGCCAAAAATCAGTGAGAAATGGGGGGAAAATGGGGAAATATCCATGAAAACTGGGGGAAACATCCATGAGAAATGGGGGGGAAAATCTGTGAGAGACGGGGAAAAACGGGGAAAAAATCCACGAAAAATAGGGGGAAAAATGCGTGAAAAATGGGGGGAAAATCAGTGAGAAATGGGGAAAAATCAGGAAAAAATCCAGGAAAATTGCGGGAAAAAATGCTTGAAAAATTGGGGAAAAAATCCGAGAGAAATGGGGAATAAATCAGTGAGAAATGGGTCGTAAATATCATTGAGAAATGGGGAAAAAACGAGTGAGAAATGGGGAAAAAACGAGTGAGAAATGGGGAAAAATCAGTTAGAAATGGGTCGTAAATATCATTGAGAAATGGGGAAAAAATCATTGAAAAATGGGGAAAAAATCAGGGAGAAATGGAGAAAAATCGGGAAAAATCCAGGAAAATTGTGGGAAAAAATGCATGAAAAATTGGGGCAAAAATCAGAAATGGGGGGGGAAATGCAGGAAAAATGGGGGGAAAATTTAGAGAGAAATGGGGCCAAAAATCAGTGAGAAATGGGGGGGGAAATGGGGAAATATCCATGAAAATTGGGGGAAACATCCATGAGAAATGGGGGGAAAAATCTGTGAGAGACGGGGAAAAATGGGGAAAAAAATCCACGAAAAATAGGGGGAAAAATGCGTGAAAAATGGGGGGAAAATCAGTGAGAAATGGGGAAAAAACGAGTGAGAAATGGGGAAAAATCAATGAGAAATGGGGGGTAAAAATCAGTGAGAAATGGGGAAAAATCAGGAAAAAATCCAGGAAAATTGCGGGAAAAAATGCTTGAAAAATTGGGGAAAAAATCCGAGAGAAATGGGGAATAAATCAGTGAGAAATGGGGGGAAAAATGCATGAAAAATGGGGGAAAAAATCATTGAGAAATGGGGCAAAAATCAGTGATAAATGGGGAAAAAATCAGTGATTAATGGGCGGAAAAATGCATGAAAAATGTTGGAAAAAATCCGAGAGAAATGGGGGCAAAGATCAGTGAGAAATGGGGGGGAAAGTCGGGAAAAAATCCACGCAAAATGGGTGGAAAAATCCATGAAAAATGGAGGAAAAAGAATCAGTGAGAAATGGGGGGGGGGAAATCAGTGAGAAATGGGGGAAAATGGGGGAAATCATCAGTGAGAAACGGGGGAAAAAAATCAATGAGAAATGGGGAGAAATTGGGGACAAAATCAGCGAGAAATGGGTGAAAAATCAATGGTAAATGGGGGTAAAGTCGATGAAAAATGGGGGAATATTCAGTGAGAAATGGGGGGAAAAAAATCAGTGAGTAATGGGGGAAAAATGGGGAAAAAATCCATGAGAAATGGGGGAAAATTGGGGACAAAATCAGCGAGAAATGGGTGAAAAATCAATGGTAAATGGGGGTAAAGTCGATGAAAAATGGGGGAATATTCAGTGAGAAATGGGGGGAAAAAAATCAGTGAGTAATGGGGGAAAAACGGGGAAAGAATCCATGAAAAATGGGTGTAAAAAATCAGTTAGAAATGGGGGAAAAATCAGTGAGAAATGGGGGAAAAAAATCGGTGAGAAATGGGAAAAAATATTTGAAAAATTGGGAAAAAAAAATCATTGAGAAATGGGGGAAAAAAATTAGTGAGAAATGGGGAAAATTTGGGAAAAAATCCAAGAAAATTGCGGGGGAAAAAATCAGTGAGAAATGGGGGAAAAATGCATGAAAAATGGGGGGAAATATCAGAGAGAAATGGGGAAAAAATCAATAAAAAATGGCGGGAAAAATCAGATCGGTGATCGATAGCTAATGCATGCCTATGGATTAGATCGGCGATCGATTGATCGCGACTACCGATCGATTATATCGGCGATCGATTGCTAATGCCTGCCGATCGATTAGCTCGGCGATCGATTGATCGCGCCTGCCGATCGATTATATCGGCGATCGATAGCTAATGCCTGCCGATCGATTAGATCGGCGATCGATTGATCGCGCCTGCCGATCGATTAGATCAGCGATCGATTGCTAATGCCTGCCGATCGATTAGATCGGCGATCAATCGATCGCGCCTGCCGATCGATTAGATCGGCCATCGATTGATCGCGCCTGCCGATCGATTAGATCGGCGATCGATTGCTAATGCCTGCCGATCGATTATATCAGCGATCGATTGCTAATGCCTGCCGATCGATTTCTAATGCACACTATTTGCACACTCCTTGCACACCCTTTGCACTCATACAGAGGCAGGAGGTTTCTCAGTTCTGGTCGGGGTTTCTTGGGGCGTTCATTCCGGGGGATTTCCTCAAGGATTGGGACACTCCTTGATTCCATCCCTTGCCTGTCTCCCAAGCGCCACCCTGTGGGCAGAGCGCGGTACTGCGCGCCTGCCTCTCCCAAGATGGCGTCTCGGGTGTCGCTCCCCCGTCCTTCTAACTCTGGCTGCAAAAGGAGGGTGGCACAGCAAGGAGCCCGCTCGCTCTAGTGGGATGCCTGCGCACGACGCCGACACCGATGCCACGGGTGCGATTTTCGGCGGCGTTTCCAATCGTGCGGACATCTCCTTCAGCCCGCTTCGGCCCGGGGAAGAGGGGCGGGGCCGCCAGCGATGGTGCCGGCGCAGCCCGGGCAGGCTCGGGGCGGAGCCGGGGCTTGGCGAGGCGGGGCACGGAGGTCCCGGGGACGGGACCGGGCGGGGCCGGGGCGGTGCTTTAGGGGCGGTCCCCAGTGGTCCCAGGTGGCACCGGGGGCGGGGCCGGGTGATCCCGGAGCGGTACCGAGCTGTGCTGGGGACGGTGCTGCAGGGGCGGTGCCGGGCCCGCCTCAGGGTGATTGAATGCCCAGAAATCGCCTTCTCTGCCCCGTGCTCACAGTGAGCTGCGGGCTGCAGCGTGTTGTCGGAGCTCCGCACACAGCACGGATTTGGGCTTCCCCTCCTCTCAAACCCTCTCCCCCTTCTTCCTCCTCCTCCTCTTCCTCTTTTTCCTCTCCCTCCGCCTCGCCCCCCTCCCCGGGCCCCTGACTCCCCCCGGGATCCCCTCCTCCGGAGGCGGCCCTTCCGAACCGACCCCCCCTCCAAGCCCCGGAGCCCGAGACCATTAAGGTAAGCTTTGGAATTGAAATATCAGGATATTCACTCTATCCCACTGGCCTGAAATTTCAGGATTGTACGATTTTTTCTTGAAGCAGTTACCTTTGCTGCAGGATTGTGTGGTCAACAGTCTCCTTTCCTGTGACTCTTGTTGAAATTTGCTGTCAGATAACCGGCTAGTAACGAAATATTTGACAGAAATCAATGCTGTGAATGGACTGCACTGCAGCAGTTGATGAAAGAGCAAAGAAAATGTCTGTCGTGTTTACGCACCCCCCCGAGGCTGAATGAATTCTGATACTGTAATAAATCAGTGCAGTTGGTGCCTGCAAAGGTCTTGACATTGATCAAGAAGATATTGCTTTGGATTTTTACTTTTTATCAGCGTTTCTTTAATCTGTACTTCAGCACTCTAGCCTTTCATAAGTCTTCTCCGGTTTCCTCTGGCCCTGCAGAGTAGTCCTCTCTGTTATTGTCTGATCCCAGCTTTGATGCAAGGAGGACTTTTTGTCTTGAAAATTAGCATCCCCCTCTGCATATTTAAATTAGTTATTTGACTTTTGAGAAAAAGCTGGTCAGCTCGAAGTCCACCAGACACCAGAGGCTGCTGTTTTTAGCACATTATTCAAGGAGGACATCTTTTAGTTACCTAAGTAGGGGTAGAGATATACCCCTAGGAATAAGGAATAAATGCAACCAGACTGTCCTGCCAAGAAAAAAATCCAGTTACAGTGACTGAATTAGGGTTTAGTGGCCCTTGATCCCTGCAAGGGATTAAAGGCAGGTTCACTTGGTCTCCCAGCAATGAATGTCTCAACCAAAAGCTGCTCAAAATGTGCCGTTTAGGGTTAGGTTTAGGGTCAGAGTTAGGGTTAGGGTTAGGGTTATTTGGGCTAGGGTTAGGGTTAGGGTTAGGGTTAGGGTTAGGGTTAGGGTTAGGGTTAGGTTTAGGGTTTGTGTTAGGGTTAGAGTTAGTTAGGTTAGGGTTAGGGTTATGGTTATTAGGGTTAGTGTTAGGGCTACTTCTGTTAGGGTTAGGGTTAGTTGCGTTATGGGTAGGGTTAGTTGGTTATGGTTAGGGTTATTTCGGTTAGGGTTAGGGTTATTTGGGTTAGGGTTAGGGTTAGGGTTAGGGTTAGGGCTAGGGTTAGGTTTAGGGTTAGTTGGGTTAGGGTTATGGTTAGGGTTATTTTGGTAAAGGTTAGGCTTAGGGTTAGTGTTAGGGCTAGTTGGTTTAGGGTTAGGGTTAGGGTTATTTGGTTTAGGGTTAGGTTTAAGGTCAGGGTTAGGGTTAGGGTTAGGGTTATTTGGGCTAGGGTTAGGGTTAGGGTTATTTGGGCTAGGGTTAGGGTTAGGGTTAGGGTTAGGGTTAGGGTTAGGGTTAGGGTTAGGGTTATGGTTAGTTGGGTTTGGGTTATGGTTAGGGTTATTTTGGTAAAGGTTAGGCTTATGGTTAGTGTTAGGGCTAGTTGGTTTAGGGTTAGGGTTAGGGCTAGTTGGTTTAGGGTTAGGTTTAGGTTTAGGGTTAGGGTTAGGGTTATTTGGGCAAGGGTTAGGGTTAGGGTTAGGGTTAGGGTTATTTGGTTTAGGGTTAGGGTTAGGGTTAGGGTTATGGTTAGTTGGGTTTGGGTTATGGTTAGGGTTATTTTGGTAAAGGTAAGGCTTAGGGTTAGTGTTAGGGCTAGTTGGTTTAGGGTTAGGGTTAGGGTTATTTGGTTTAGGGTTAGGTTTAGGGTGAGGGTTAGGGTTAGGGTTAGGGTTATTTGGGCTAGGGTTAGGGTTAGGGTTAGGGTTAGGGTTAGGGTTATGGTTAGTTGGGTTAGGGTTATGGTTAGGGTTATTTTGGTAAATGTTAGGCTTATGGTTAGTGTTAGGGCTAGTTGGTTTAGGGTTAGGGTTAGGGTTATTTCGTTTAGGTTTATGGTTAGGGTTGGGGTTAGGGTTAGGATTAGGGTTATATGGGGTAGGGTCAGGGTTAGGGTTAGGGTTATGGTTATTTGGGTTTGGGTTATGGTTAGGGTTATTTTGGTAAAGGTTAGGCTTAGGGTTAGTGTTTGGGCTAGTTGGTTTAGGGTTAGGGTTAGGGTTATTTGGTTTAGGGTTAGGTTTAGGGTCAGGGTTAGGGTTAGGGTTAGGGTTATTTGGGCTAGGGTTAGGGTTAGGTCTATGGTTAGTTAGGTTACGGTTATGGTTAGGGTTATTTTGGTAAAGGTTAGGCTTATGGTTAGTGTTAGGGCTAGTTGGTTTAGGGTTAGGGTTAGGGTTATTTGGTTTAGGGTTAGGTTTAGGGTCAGGGTTAGGGTTAGGGTTAGGGTTATTTGGGCTAGGGTTAGGGTTAGGGTTAGGGTTAGGGTTAGGGTTAGGGTTAGGGTTATGGTTAGTTGGGTTTGGGTTATGGTTAGGGTTATTTTGGTAAAGGTTAGGCTTATGGTTAGTGTTAGGGCTAGTTTGTTTAGGGTTAGGGTTAGGGTTATTTGGTTTAGGGTTAGGTTTAGGGTCAGGGTTAGGGTTAGGGTTAGGGTTATTTGGGCTAGGGTTAGGGTTAGGGTTAGGGTTAGGGTTAGGGTTAGGGTTAGGGTTAGTTGGGTTAGGGTTATGTTTAGGATTATTTTGGTAAAGGTTAGGCTTATGGTTAGTGTTAGGGCTAGTTGGTTTAGGGTTAGGGTTAGGGTTATTTGGTTTAGGGTTAGGTTTAGGGTTTGGGTTAGGGTTAGGGTTAGGGTTATTTGGGCTAGGGTTAGGGTAGGGTTAGGGTTAGGGTTAGGGTTAGTTGGGTTAGGGTTGTGGTTAGGGTAATTTTGGTAAAAGTTAGGCTTAGGGTTAGTGTTAGGGCTAGTTGGTTTAGGGTTAGGGTTAGGGTTATTTGGTTTAGGGTTAGGTTTAGGGTCATGGTTAGGGTTAGGGTTATTTGGGCTAGGGTTAGGGTTAGGGTTAGGGTTAGTTGGGTTAGGGTTATGGTTAGGGTTATTTTGGTAAAGGTTAGGCTTATGGTTAGTGTTAGGGCTAGTTGGTTTAGGGTTAGGGTTAGGGTTATTTGGTTTAGCTTTAGGTTTAGGGTCAGGGTTAGGGTTAGGGTTAGGGTTAGGGTTAGGGTTATGGTTAGTTGTGTTTGGGTTATGGTTAGGGTCATTATGGTAAAGGATAGGCTTAGGGTTAGTGTTAGGGCTAGTTGGTTTAGGGTTAGGGTTAGGGTATTTGGGCTAGGGTTAGGGTTAGGGTTAGGGTTAGGGTTAGGGTTAGGGTTATGGTTAGTTGGGTTTGGGTTATGGTTAGGGTTATTTTGGTAAAGGTTAGGCTTATGGTTAGTGTTAGGGCTAGTTGGTTTAGGGTTAGGGTTAGGGTTATTTGGTTTAGGGTTAGATTTAGGGTCAGGGTTAGGGTTAGGGTTAGGGTTATTTGGGCTAGGATTAGGGTTAGGGTTAGGGTTAGGGTTATGGTTAGTTGGGTTAAGGTTATGGTTAGGGTTATTTTGGTAAAGGTTAGGCTTATGGTTAGTGTTAGGGCTAGTTGGTTTAGGGTTAGGGTTAGGGTTATTTGGTTTAGGGTTAGGTTTAGGGTCAGGGTTAGGGTTAGGGTTAGGGTTATTTGGGCTAGGGTTAGGGTTAGGGTTAGGGTTAGGGTTAGGGTTATGGTTAGTTGGGTTAGGGTTATGGTTAGGGTTATTTTGGTAAAGGTTAGGGTTATTGTTAGGGTTATTTTGTTAAAGGTTAGGCTTATGGTTAGTGTTAGGGCTAGGTGGTTTAGGGTTAGGGTTAGAGTTATTTGGTTTAGGGTTAGGTTTAGGGTCAGGGTTAGGGTTAGGGTTATTTGGGCTAGCGTTAGGGTTAGGGTTAGGGTTAGGGTTAGGGTTAGGGTTATGGTTATGGTTAGTTGGCTTTGGGTTATGGTTAGGGTTATTTTGGTAAAGGTTAGGCTTATGGTTAGTGTTAGGGCTAGTTTGTTTAGGGTTAGGGTTAGGGTTAGGGTTAGGGTTAGGGTTAGGGTTATGGTTAGTTGGGTTAGGGTTTTGGTTAGGGTTATTTTGGTAAAGGTTAGGCTTATGGTTATTGTTAGGGCTAGTTGGTTAAGGGTTAGGGTTATGGTTATTTGGTTTAGGGTTAGGTTTAGGGTCAGGGTTAGGGTTAGGGTTAGGGTTAT
>NW_028276411.1:67500-87500 GCF_052056855.1 Sturnus vulgaris
TTCAGTTGTAGGGTTAGGGTTAGGGTTATTTGGGCTAGGGTTAGGGTTAGGGTTAGGGTTAGGGTTAGGGTTATGGTTAGTTGGGTTTGGGTTATGGTTAGGGTATTTTGGTAAAGGTTAGGCTTATGGTTAGTGTTAGGGCTAGTTTGTATATGGTTAGGGTTAGGGTTATTTGGTTTAGGGTTAGTTTTAGGGTCAGTTTTAGGGTTAGGGTTAGGGTTATTCGGGCTAGGGTTAGGGTTAGGGTTAGGGTTAGGGTTAGGGTTAGGGTTATGGTTAGTTGGGTTAGGGTTATGGTTAGGGTTATTTTGGAAAAAGTTAGGCTTATGGTTAGTGTTAGGGCTAGTTGGTTTAGGGTTAGGGTTAGGGTTATTTGGTTTAGGGTTAGGTTTAGGGTCAGGGTTAGGGTTAGGGTTAGGGTTATTTGGGCTAGGGTTAGGGTTAGGGTTAGGGTTATGGTTAGTTGGGTTAGGGTTATGGTTAGGGTTATTTTGGTAAAGGTTAGGGTTATTGTTAGGGTTATTTTGGTAAAGGTTAGGCTTATGGTTAATGTTAGGGCTAGTTGGTTTAGGGCTAGGGTTAGGGTTATTTGGTTTAGGGTTAGGTTTAGGGTCAGGGTTAGGGTTAGGGTTATTTCGTCTAGGTTTAGGGTTAGGGTTAGGGTTATTTGGGCTAGCGTTAGGGTTAGGGTTAGGGTTAGGGTTAGGGTTAGGGTTAGGGTTAGGGTTAGGGTTAGGGTTAGGGTTAGGGTTAGGGTTATGGTTATGGTTAGTTGGGTTTGGATTATGGTTAGGGTTATTTTGGTAAAGGTTAGGCTTATGGTGAGAGTTAGGGCTAGTTTGTTTAGGGTTAGGGTTAGGGTTAGGGTTAGGGTTAGGGTTAGGGTTAGGGTTAGTGTTAGGGTTAGGGTTAGGGTTAGGGTTAGTGTTAGGGTTATTTGGTTTAGGGTTAGGTTTAGGGTCAGGGTTAGGGTTATGGTTAGGGTTATATGGGCTAGGGTTAGGGTTAGGGTTAGGGTTAGGTTTAGGGTTAGGGTTAGGGTTATGGTTAGTTGGGTTAGGGTTATGTTTAGGGTTATTTTGGTAAAGGTTAGCCTTATGGTTAGTGTTAGGGCTAGTTGGTTTAGGGTTAGGGTTATGGTTATTTGGTTTAGGGTTAGGTTTAGGGTCAGGGTTAGGGTTAGGGTTAGGGTTATTTTGGCTAGGGTTTGGGTTAGTGTTATGGTTAGGGTTAGTTGGGTTTGGGTTATGGTTAGGGTTATTTTGGTAAAGGTTAGGCTTAGGGTTAGTGTTAGGGCTAGTTGGTTTAGGGTTAGGGTTAGGGTTATTTGGTTTAGGGTTAGGTTTAGGGTCAGGGTTAGGGTTAGGGTTATTTGGGCTAGGGTTAGGGTTAGGGTTAGGGTTAGGGTTATGGTTACTTGGGTTAGGGTTATGGTTAGGGTTATTTTGGTAAAGGTTAGGCTTATGGTTAGTGTTAGGGCTAGTTGGTTTAGGGTTAGGGTTAGGGTTATTTGGTTTAGGGTTAGGTTTAAGGTCAGGGTTAGGGTTAGGGTTAGGGTTAGGGTTATGGTTAGTTGGGTTTGGGTTATGGTTAGGGTTATTTTGGTAAAGGTTAGGCTTATGGTTAGTGTTTGGGCTAGTTGGTTTAGGGTTAGGGTTAGGGTTATTTGGTTTAGGTTTAGGTTTAGGGTCTGGTTTAGGGTTAGGGTTTGGGTTATTTGGGCTAGGGTTAGGGTTAGGGTTAGGGTTAGGGTTAGGGTTTGTGTTAGGTTTAGGGTTAGGTTTAGGGTTATGGTTCGGGTTAGGGTTAGGGTTAGGGTTAGTGTTAGGATTAGTTGGGTTAAGGTTATGGTTAGGGTTATTTTGGTAAAGGTTAGGCTTATGGTTAGTGTTAGGGCTAGTTGGTTTAGGGTTAGGGTTAGGGTTATTTGGTTTAGGGTTAGGTTTAGGTTCAGTTGTAGGGTTAGGGTTAGGGTTATTTGGGCTAGGGTTAGGGTTAGGGTTAGGGTTAGGGTTAGGGTTATGGTTAGTTGGGTTTGGGTTATGGTTAGGGTATTTTGGTAAAGGTTAGGCTTATGGTTAGTGTTAGGGCTAGTTTGTATATGGTTAGGGTTAGGGTTATTTGGTTTAGGGTTAGTTTTAGGGTTAGTTTAAGGGTTAGGGTTAGGGTTATTCGGGCTAGGGTTAGGGTTAGGGTTAGGGTTAGGGTTAGGGTTAGGGTTATGGTTAGTTGGGTTTGGGTTATGGTTAGGGTTATTTTGGTAAAGGTTAGGCTTATGGTTAGTGTTAGGGCTAGTTGGTTTAGGGTTAGGGTTAGGGTTATTTGGTTTAGGGTTAGGTTTAGGGTCAGGGTTAGGGTTAGGGTTAGGGTTATTTGGGCTAGGGTTAGGGTTAGGGTTAGGGTTAGGGTTATGGTTAGTTGGGTTTGGGTTATGGTTAGGGTTATTTTGGTAAAGGTTAGGCTTATGGTTAGTGTTAGGGCTAGTTGGTTTAGGGTTAGGGTTAGGGTTATTTGGTTTAGGGTTAGGTTTAGGGTCAGGGTTAGGGTTAGGGTTAGGGTTATTTGGGCTAGGGTTAGGATTAGGGTTAGGCTCAGGGTTAGGGTTATGGTTAGTTGGGTTAGGGTTATGGTTAGTTGGGTTAGGGTTATGGTTAGGGTTATTTTGGTAAAGGTTAGGCTTATGGTTAGTGTTAGGTCTAGTTGGTTTAGGGTTAGGGTTAGGGTTATTTGGTTTAGGGTTAGGTTTAGGGTCAGGGTTAGGGTTAGGGTTAGGGTTATTTGGGCTAGGGTTAGGGTTAGGGTTAGGGTTAGGGTTAGGGTTGGGGTTAGGGTTAGGGTTATGGTTAGTTGGGTTTGGGTTATGGTTAGGGTTATTTTGGTAAAGGTTAGGCTTATGGTTAGTGTTAGGGCTAGTTGGTTTAGGGTTAGGGTTAGGGTTATTTGGTTTAGGGTTAGGTTTAGGGTCAGGGTTAGGGTTAGGGTTAGGGTTATTTGGGCTAGGGTTAGGGTTAGGGTTAGGGTTAGGGTTAGGGTTATGGTTAGTTGGGTTTGGGTTATGGTTAGGGTTATTTTGGTAAAGGTTAGGCTTATGGTTAGTGTTAGGGCTAGTTGGTTTAGGGTTAGGGTTAGGGTTATTTGGTTTAGGGTTAGGTTTAGGGTCAGGGTTAGGGTTAGGGTTAGGGTTATTTGGGCTAGGGTTAGGGTCAGGGTTAGGGTTAGGGTTAGGGTTAGGGTTATGGTTAGTTGGGTTTGGGTTATGGTTAGGGTTATTTTGGTAAAGGTTAGGCTTATGGTTAGTGTTAGGGCTAGTTGGTTTAGGGTTAGGGTTAGGGTTATTTGGTTTAGGGTTAGGTTTAGGGTCAGGGTTAGGGTTAGGGTTAGGGTTATTTGGGCTAGGGTTAGGGTTAGGGTTAGGGTTAGGGTTAGGGTTATGGTTAGTTGGGTTTGGGTTATGGCTAGGGTTATTTTGGTAAAGGTTAGGCTTATGGTTAGTGTTAGGGCTAGTTGGTTTAGGGTTAGGGTTAGGGTTATTTGGTTTAGGGTTAGGTTTAGGCTCAGGGTTAGGGTTAGGGTTAGGGTTATTTGGGCTAGGGTTAGGGTTAGGGTTAGGGTTAGGGTTAGGGTTAGGGTTAGGGTTATGGTTAGTTGGGTTTGGGTTATGGTTAGGGTTATTTTGGTAAAGGTTAGGCTTATGGTTAGTGTTAGGGCTAGTTGGTTTAGGGTTAGGGTTAGGGGTATTTGGTTTAGGTTTAGGTTTAGGGTCAGGTTTAGGGTTAGGGTTAGGGTTATTTGGGCTAGGGTTAGGGTTAGGGTTAGGGTTAGGGTTAGTTGGGTTAGGGTTATGGTTAGGGTTATTTTGGTAAAGGTTAGGCTTATGGTTAGTGTTAGGGCTAGTTGGTTTAGGGTTAGGGGTAGGGTTATTTGGTTTAGGGTTAGGTTTAGGGTCAGGGTTAGGGTTAGGGTTAGGGTTATTTGGGCTAGGGTTAGTGTTAGGGTTAGGGTTAGGGTTAGGGTTAGGGTTAGGGTTAGGGTTATGGTTAGTTGGGTTTGGGTTATGGTTAGGTTTATTTTGGTAAAGGTTAGGCTTATGGTTAGTGTTAGGGCTAGTTGGTTTAGGGTTAGGGTTAGGGTTATTTGGTTTAGGGTTAGGTTTAGGGTCAGCGTTAGGGTTAGGGTTAGGGTTATTTGGGCTAGGGTTAGGGTTAGGGTTAGGGTTAGGGTTAGGGTTAGGGTTAGGGTTAGGGTTATGGTTATGGTTAGTTGGGTTTGGGTTATGGTTAGGGTTATTTTGGTAAAGGTTAGGCTTATGGTTAGTGTTAGGGATAGTTGGTTTAGGGTTAGGGTTAGGGTTATTTGGTTTAGGGTTAGGTTTTGGGTCAGGGTTAGGGTTAGGGTTATGGTTATTTGGGCTAGGGTTAGGGTTAGGGTTAGGGTTAGGGTTAGGGTTAGGGTTATGGTTAGTTGGGTTTGGGTTATGGTTAGGGTTATTTTGGTAAAGGTTAGGCTTATGGTTAGTGTTAGGGCTAGTTGGTTTAGGGTTAGGGTTAGGGTTATTTGGTTTAGGGTTAGGTTTAGGGTCAGGGTTAGGGTTAGGGTTAGGGTTATTTGGGCTAGGGTTAGGTTTAGGCTCAGGGTTAGGGTTAGGGTTAGGGTTATGGTTAGTTGGGTTTGGGTTATGGTTAGGGTTATTTTGGTAAAGGTTAGGCTTATGGTTAGTGTTAGGGCTAGTTGGTTTAGGGTTAGGGTTAGGGTTATTTGGTTTACGGTTAGGTTTAGGGTCAGGGTTAGGGTTAGGGTTAGGGTTAGGGTTATGGTTAGTTGGGTTTGGGTTATGGTTAGGGTATTTTGGTAAAGGTTAGGCTTATGGTTAGTGTTAGGGCTAGTTTGTATATGGTTAGGGATAGGGTTATTTGGTTTAGGGTTAGGTTTAGGGTCAGTTTTAGGGTTAGGGTTAGGGTTATTCGGGCTAGGGTTAGGGTTAGGGTTAGGGTTAGGGTTAGGGTTAGGGTTAGGGTTAGGGTTAGGGTTAGGGTTATGGTTAGTTGGGTTAGGGTTATGGTTAGGGTTATTTTGGTAAAGGTTAGGCTTATGGTTAGTGTTAGGGCTAGTTGGTTTAAGGTTAGGGTTAGGGTTATTTGGTTTAGGGTTAGGTTTAGGGTCAGGGTTAGGGTTAGGGTTAGGGTTATTTGGGCTAGGGTTAGGGTTAGGGTTAGGGTTAGGGTTATGGTTAGTTGGGTTTGGGTTATGGTTAGGGTTATTTTGGTAAAGGTTAGGCTTATGGTTAGTGTTAGGGCTAGTTGGTTTAGGGTTAGGGTTAGGGTTATTTGGTTTAGGGTTAGGTTTAGGGTCAGGGTTAGGGTTAGGGTTATTTGGGCTAGGGTTAGGGTTAGGGTTAGGGTTATGGTTACTTGGGTTAGGGTTATGGTTAGGGTTATTTTGGTAAAGGTTAGGCTTATGGTTAGTGTTAGGGCTAGTTGGTTTAGGGTTAGGGTTAGGGTTATTTGGTTTAGGGTTAGGTTTAAGGTCAGGGTTAGGGTTAGGGTTAGGGTTAGGTTTATGGTTAGTTGGGTTTGGGTTATGGTTAGGGTTATTTTGGTAAAGGTTAGGCTTATGGTTAGTGTTAGGGCTAGTTGGTTTAGGGTTAGGGTTAGGGTTATTTGGTTTAGGTTTAGGTTTAGGGTCTGGTTTAGGGTTAGGGTTTGGGTTATTTGGGCTAGGGTTAGGGTTAGGGTTATTTGGGCTAGGGTTAGGGTTTGGGTTAGGTTTAGGGTTAGGTTTAGGGTTAGGGTTCGGGTTAGGGTTAGGGTTAGGGTTAGTGTTAGGATTAGTTGGGTTAAGGTTATGGTTAGGGTTATTTTGGTAAAGGTTAGGCTTATGGTTAGTGTTAGGGCTAGTTGGTTTAGGGTTAGGGTTAGGGTTATTTGGTTTAGGGTTAGGTTTAGGTTCAGTTGTAGGGTTAGGGTTAGGGTTATTTGGGCTAGGGTTAGGGTTAGGGTTAGGGTTAGGGTTAGGGTTATGGTTAGTTGGGTTTGGGTTATGGTTAGGGTATTTTGGTAAAGGTTAGGCTTATGGTTAGTGTTAGGGCTAGTTTGTATATGGTTAGGGTTAGGGTTATTTGGTTTAGGGTTAGTTTTAGGGTTAGTTTAAGGGTTAGGGTTAGGGTTATTCGGGCTAGGGTTAGGGTTAGGGTTAGGGTTAGGGTTAGGGTTAGGGTTATGGTTAGTTGGGTTTGGGTTATGGTTAGGGTTATTTTGGTAAAGGTTAGGCTTATGGTTAGTGTTAGGGCTAGTTGGTTTAGGGTTAGGGTTAGGGTTATTTGGTTTAGGGTTAGGTTTAGGGTCAGGGTTAGGGTTAGGGTTAGGGTTATTTGGGCTAGGGTTAGGGTTAGGGTTAGGGTTAGGGTTATGGTTAGTTGGGTTTGGGTTATGGTTAGGGTTATTTTGGTAAAGGTTAGGCTTATGGTTAGTGTTAGGGCTAGTTGGTTTAGGGTTAGGGTTAGGGTTATTTGGTTTAGGGTTAGGTTTAGGGTCAGGGTTAGGGTTAGGGTTAGGGTTATTTGGGCTAGGGTTAGGGTTAGGGTTAGGGTTAGGGTTAGGGTTATGGTTAGTTGGGTTAGGGTTATGGTTAGTTGGGTTAGGGTTATGGTTAGTTGGGTTTGGGTTATGGTTAGGGTTATTTTGGTAAAGGTTAGGCTTATGGTTAGTGTTAGGGCTAGTTGGTTTAGGGTTAGGGTTAGGGTTATTTGGTTTAGGGTTAGGTTTAGGGTCAGGGTTAGGGTTAGGGTTAGGGTTATTTGGGCTAGGGTTAGGGTTAGGGTTAGGCTCAGGGTTAGGGTTATGGTTAGTTGGGTTAGGGTTATGGTTAGTTGGGTTAGGGTGATGGTTAGGGTTATTTTGGTAAAGGTTAGGCTTATGGTTAGTGTTAGGGCTAGTTGGTTTAGGGTTAGGGTTAGGGTTATTTGGTTTAGGGTTAGGTTTAGGGTCAGGGTTAGGGTTAGGGTTAGGGTTATTTGGGCTAGGGTTAGGGTTAGGGTTAGGGTTAGGGTTGGGGTTAGGGTTAGGGTTATGGTTAGTTGGGTTTGGGTTATGGTTAGGGTTATTTTGGTAAAGGTTAGGCTTATGGTTAGTGTTAGGGCTAGTTGGTTTAGGGTTAGGGTTAGGGTTATTTGGTTTAGGGTTAGGTTTAGGCTCAGGGTTAGGGTTAGGGTTAGGGTTATTTGGGCTAGGGTTAGGGTTAGGGTTAGGGTTAGGGTTAGGGTTAGGGTTATGGTTAGTTGGGTTTGGGTTATGGTTAGGGTTATTTTGGTAAAGGTTAGGCTTATGGTTAGTGTTAGGGCTAGTTGGTTTAGGGTTAGGGTTAGGGTTATTTGGTTTAGGGTTAGGTTTAGGGTCAGGGTTAGGGTTAGGGTTAGGGTTATTTGGGCTAGGGTTAGGGTTAGGGTTAGGGTTAGGGTTAGGGTTAGGGTTATGGTTAGTTGGGTTTGGGTTATGGTTAGGGTTATTTTGGTAAAGGTTAGGCTTATGGTTAGTGTTAGGGCTAGTTGGTTTAGGGTTAGGGTTAGGGTTATTTGGTTTAGGGTTAGGTTTAGGGTCAGGGTTATGGTTAGGGTTAGGGTTATTTGGGCTAGGGTTAGGGTTAGGGTTAGGGTTAGGGTTAGGGTTATGGTTAGTTGGGTTTGGGTTATGGCTAGGGTTATTTTGGTAAAGGTTAGGCTTATGGTTAGTGTTAGGGCTAGTTGGTTTAGGGTTAGGGTTAGGGTTATTTGGTTTAGGGTTAGGTTTAGGCTCAGGGTTAGGGTTAGGGTTAGGGTTATTTGGGCTAGGGTTAGGGTTAGGGTTAGGGTTAGGGTTAGGGTTAGGGTTAGGGTTAGGGTTATGGTTAGTTGGGTTTGGGTTATGGTTAGGGTTATTTTGGTAAAGGTTAGGCTTATGGTTAGTGTTAGGGCTAGTTGGTTTAGGGTTAGGGTTAGGGGTATTTGGTTTAGGTTTAGGTTTAGGGTCAGGTTTAGGGTTAGGGTTAGGGTTATTTGGGCTAGGGTTAGGGTTAGGGTTAGGGTTAGGGTTAGGGTTAGGGTTAGGGTTAGGGTTATGGTTAGTTGGGTTTGGGTTATGGTTAGGTTTATTTTGGTAAAGGTTAGGCTTATGGTTAGTGTTAGGGCTAGTTGGTTTAGGGTTAGGGTTAGGGTTATTTGGTTTAGGGTTAGGTTTATGGTCAGCGTTAGGGTTAGGGTTAGGGTTATTTGGGCTAGGGTTAGGGTTAGGGTTAGGGTTAGGGTTAGGGTTAGGGTTAGGGTTATGGTTATGGTTAGTTGGGTTTGGGTTATGGTTAGGGTTATTTTGGTAAAGGTTAGGCTTATGGTTAGTGTTAGGGCTAGTTGGTTTAGGGTTAGGGTTAGGGTTATTTGGTTTACGGTTAGGTTTAGGGTCAGGGTTAGGGTTAGGGTTAGGGTTATTTGGGCTAGGGTTAGGGTTAGGGTTAGGGTTAGGGTTAGGGTTAGGGTTAGTGTTAGGGTTAGGGTTAGGGTTAGGGTTAGGGTTATGGTTAGTTGGGTTTGGGTTATGGTTAGGGTCATTTTGGTAAAGGTTAGGCTTATGGTTAGTGTTAGGGCTAGTTGGTTTAGGGTTAGGGTTAGGGTTATTTGGTTTAGGGTTAGGTTTAGGGTCAGGGTTAGGAGTAGGGTTAGGGTTATTTGGGCTAGGGTTAGGGTTAGGGTTAGGGTTAGGGTTAGGGTTAGGGTTAGGGTTATGGTTAGTTGGGTTTGGGTTATGGTTAGGGTTATTTTGGTAAAGGTTAGGCTTATGGTTAGTGTTAGGGCTAGTTGGTTTAGGGTTAGGGTTAGGGTTATTTGGTTTAGGGTTAGGTTTAGGGTCAGGGTTAGGGTTAGGGTTATGGTTATTTGGGCTAGGGTTAGTGTTACGGTTAGGGTTAGGGTTAGGGTTAGGGTTATGGTTAGTTGGGTTTGGGTTATGGTTAGGGTTATTTTGGTAAAGGTTATGCTTATGGTTAGTGTTAGGGCTAGTTGGTTTAGGCTTAGGGTTAGGGTTATTTGGTTTAGGGTTAGGTTTAGGGTCAGGGTTAGGGTTAGGGTTAGGGTTATTTGGGCTAGGGTTAGGGTTAGGGTTAGGGTTAGGGTTAGGGTTAGGGTTAGGGTTATGGTTAGTTGGGTTAGGGTTATGGTTAGGGTTATTTTGGTAAAGGTTAGGCTTATGGTTAGTGTTAGGGCTAGTTGGTTTAGGGTTAGGGTTAGGGTTATTTGGTTTAGGGTTAGGTTTAGGGTCAGGGTTAGGGTTAGGGTTAGGGTTATTTGGGCTAGGGTTAGGGTTAGGGTTAGGGTTAGGGTTAGGGTTATGGTTAGTTGGGTTTGGGTTATGGCTAGGGTTATTTTGGTAAAGGTTAGGCTTATGGTTAGTGTTAGGGCTAGTTGGTTTAGGGTTAGGGTTAGGGTTATTTGGTTTAGGGTTAGGTTTAGGCTCAGGGTTAGGGTTAGGGTTAGGGTTATTTGGGCTAGGGTTAGGGTTAGGGTTAGGGTTAGGGTTAGGGTTAGGGTTAGGGTTATGGTTAGTTGGGTTTGGGTTATGGTTAGGGTTATTTTGGTAAAGGTTAGGCTTATGGTTAGTGTTAGGGCTAGTTGGTTTAGGGTTAGGGTTAGGGGTATTTGGTTTAGGTTTAGGTTTAGGGTCAGGTTTAGGGTTAGGGTTAGGGTTATTTGGGCTAGGGTTAGGGTTAGGGTTAGGGTTAGGGTTAGGGTTAGGGTTAGGGTTATGGTTAGTTGGGTTTGGGTTATGGTTAGGTTTATTTTGGTAAAGGTTAGGCTTATGGTTAGTGTTAGGGCTAGTTGGTTTAGGGTTAGGGTTAGGGTTATTTGGTTTAGGGTTAGGTTTATGGTCAGCGTTAGGGTTAGGGTTAGGGTTATTTGGGCTAGGGTTAGGGTTAGGGTTAGGGTTAGGGTTAGGGTTAGGGTTAGGGTTATGGTTATGGTTAGTTGGGTTTGGGTTATGGTTAGGGTTATTTTGGTAAAGGTTAGGCTTATGGTTAGTGTTAGGGCTAGTTGGTTTAGGGTTAGGGTTAGGGTTATTTGGTTTACGGTTAGGTTTAGGGTCAGGGTTAGGGTTAGGGTTAGGGTTATTTGGGCTAGGGTTAGGGTTAGGGTTAGGGTTAGGGTTAGGGTTAGGGTTAGTGTTAGGGTTAGGGTTAGGGTTAGGGTTAGGGTTATGGTTAGTTGGGTTTGGGTTATGGTTAGGGTTATTTTGGTAAAGGTTAGGCTTATGGTTAGTGTTAGGGCTAGTTGGTTTAGGGTTAGGGTTAGGGTTATTTGGTTTAGGGTTAGGTTTAGGGTCAGGGTTAGGAGTAGGGTTAGGGTTAATTGGGCTAGGGTTAGGGTTAGGTTTAGGGTTAGGGTTAGGGTTAGGGTTATGGTTAGTTGGGTTTGGGTTATGGTTAGGGTTATTTTGGTAAAGGTTAGGCTTATGGTTAGTGTTAGGGCTAGTTGGTTTAGGGTTAGGGTTAGGGTTATTTGGTTTAGGATTAGGTTTAGGGTCAGGGTTAGGGTTAGGGTTATGGTTATTTGGGCTAGGGTTAGTGTTACGGTTAGGGTTAGGGTTAGGGTTATGGTTAGTTGGGTTTGGGTTATGGTTAGGGTTATTTTGGTAAAGGTTAGGCTTATGGTTAGTGTTAGGGCTAGTTGGTTTAGGCTTAGGGTTAGGGTTATTTGGTTTAGGGTTAGGTTTAGGGTCAGGGTTAGGGTTAGGGTTAGGGTTATTTGGGCTAGGGTTAGGGTTAGGGTTAGGGTTAGGGTTAGGGTTAGGGTTAGGGTTATGGTTAGTTGGGTTAGGGTTATGGTTAGGGTTATTTTGGTAAAGGTTAGGCTTATGGTTAGTGTTAGGGCTAGTTGGTTTAGGGTTAGGGTTAGGGTTATTTGGTTTAGGGTTAGGTTTAGGGTCAGGGTTAGGGTTAGGGTTAGGGTTAGGGTTAGGGTTATGGTTAGTTGGGTTTGGGTTATGGTTAGGGTATTTTGGTAAAGGTTAGGCTTATGGTTAGTGTTAGGGCTAGTTTGTATATGGTTAGGGATAGGGTTATTTGGTTTAGGGTTAGGTTTAGGGTCAGTTTTAGGGTTAGGGTTAGGGTTATTCGGGCTAGGGTTAGGGTTAGGGTTAGGGTTAGGGTTAGGGTTAGGGTTAGGGTTAGGGTTAGGGTTATGGTTAGTTGGGTTAGGGTTATGGTTAGGGTTATTTTGGTAAAGGTTAGGCTTATGGTTAGTGTTAGGGCTAGTTGGTTTAAGGTTAGGGTTAGGGTTATTTGGTTTAGGGTTAGGTTTAGGGTCAGGGTTAGGGTTAGGGTTAGGGTTATTTGGGCTAGGGTTAGGGTTAGGGTTAGGGTTAGGGTTATGGTTAGTTGGGTTTGGGTTATGGTTAGGGTTATTTTGGTAAAGGTTAGGCTTATGGTTAGTGTTAGGGCTAGTTGGTTTAGGGTTAGGGTTAGGGTTATTTGGTTTAGGGTTAGGTTTAGGGTCAGGGTTAGGGTTAGGGTTATTTGGGCTAGGGTTAGGGTTAGGGTTAGGGTTATGGTTACTTGGGTTAGGGTTATGGTTAGGGTTATTTTGGTAAAGGTTAGGCTTATGGTTAGTGTTAGGGCTAGTTGGTTTAGGGTTAGGGTTAGGGTTATTTGGTTTAGGGTTAGGTTTAAGGTCAGGGTTAGGGTTAGGGTTAGGGTTAGGTTTATGGTTAGTTGGGTTTGGGTTATGGTTAGGGTTATTTTGGTAAAGGTTAGGCTTATGGTTAGTGTTAGGGCTAGTTGGTTTAGGGTTAGGGTTAGGGTTATTTGGTTTAGGTTTAGGTTTAGGGTCTGGTTTAGGGTTAGGGTTTGGGTTATTTGGGCTAGGGTTAGGGTTAGGGTTATTTGGGCTAGGGTTAGGGTTTGGGTTAGGTTTAGGGTTAGGTTTAGGGTTAGGGTTCGGGTTAGGGTTAGGGTTAGGGTTAGTGTTAGGATTAGTTGGGTTAAGGTTATGGTTAGGGTTATTTTGGTAAAGGTTAGGCTTATGGTTAGTGTTAGGGCTAGTTGGTTTAGGGTTAGGGTTAGGGTTATTTGGTTTAGGGTTAGGTTTAGGTTCAGTTGTAGGGTTAGGGTTAGGGTTATTTGGGCTAGGGTTAGGGTTAGGGTTAGGGTTAGGGTTAGGGTTATGGTTAGTTGGGTTTGGGTTATGGTTAGGGTATTTTGGTAAAGGTTAGGCTTATGGTTAGTGTTAGGGCTAGTTTGTATATGGTTAGGGTTAGGGTTATTTGGTTTAGGGTTAGTTTTAGGGTTAGTTTAAGGGTTAGGGTTAGGGTTATTCGGGCTAGGGTTAGGGTTAGGGTTAGGGTTAGGGTTAGGGTTAGGGTTAGGGTTATGGTTAGTTGGGTTTGGGTTATGGTTAGGGTTATTTTGGTAAAGGTTAGGCTTATGGTTAGTGTTAGGGCTAGTTGGTTTAGGGTTAGGGTTAGGGTTATTTGGTTTAGGGTTAGGTTTAGGGTCAGGGTTAGGGTTAGGGTTAGGGTTATTTGGGCTAGGGTTAGGGTTAGGGTTAGGGTTAGGGTTATGGTTAGTTGGGTTTGGGTTATGGTTAGGGTTATTTTGGTAAAGGTTAGGCTTATGGTTAGTGTTAGGGCTAGTTGGTTTAGGGTTAGGGTTAGGGTTATTTGGTTTAGGGTTAGGTTTAGGGTCAGGGTTAGGGTTAGGGTTAGGGTTATTTGGGCTAGGGTTAGGGTTAGGGTTAGGGTTAGGGTTAGGGTTATGGTTAGTTGGGTTAGGGTTATGGTTAGTTGGGTTAGGGTTATGGTTAGTTGGGTTTGGGTTATGGTTAGGGTTATTTTGGTAAAGGTTAGGCTTATGGTTAGTGTTAGGGCTAGTTGGTTTAGGGTTAGGGTTAGGGTTATTTGGTTTAGGGTTAGGTTTAGGGTCAGGGTTAGGGTTAGGGTTAGGGTTATTTGGGCTAGGGTTAGGGTTAGGGTTAGGCTCAGGGTTAGGGTTATGGTTAGTTGGGTTAGGGTTATGGTTAGTTGGGTTAGGGTGATGGTTAGGGTTATTTTGGTAAAGGTTAGGCTTATGGTTAGTGTTAGGGCTAGTTGGTTTAGGGTTAGGGTTAGGGTTATTTGGTTTAGGGTTAGGTTTAGGGTCAGGGTTAGGGTTAGGGTTAGGGTTATTTGGGCTAGGGTTAGGGTTAGGGTTAGGGTTAGGGTTAGGGTTGGGGTTAGGGTTAGGGTTATGGTTAGTTGGGTTTGGGTTATGGTTAGGGTTATTTTGGTAAAGGTTAGGCTTATGGTTAGTGTTAGGGCTAGTTGGTTTAGGGTTAGGGTTAGGGTTATTTGGTTTAGGGTTAGGTTTAGGCTCAGGGTTAGGGTTAGGGTTAGGGTTATTTGGGCTAGGGTTAGGGTTAGGGTTAGGGTTAGGGTTAGGGTTAGGGTTATGGTTAGTTGGGTTTGGGTTATGGTTAGGGTTATTTTGGTAAAGGTTAGGCTTATGGTTAGTGTTAGGGCTAGTTGGTTTAGGGTTAGGGTTAGGGTTATTTGGTTTAGGGTTAGGTTTAGGGTCAGGGTTAGGGTTAGGGTTAGGGTTATTTGGGCTAGGGTTAGGGTTAGGGTTAGGGTTAGGGTTAGGGTTAGGGTTATGGTTAGTTGGGTTTGGGTTATGGTTAGGGTTATTTTGGTAAAGGTTAGGCTTATGGTTAGTGTTAGGGCTAGTTGGTTTAGGGTTAGGGTTAGGGTTATTTGGTTTAGGGTTAGGTTTAGGGTCAGGGTTAGGGTTAGGGTTAGGGTTATTTGGGCTAGGGTTAGGGTTAGGGTTAGGGTTAGGGTTAGGGTTATGGTTAGTTGGGTTTGGGTTATGGCTAGGGTTATTTTGGTAAAGGTTAGGCTTATGGTTAGTGTTAGGGCTAGTTGGTTTAGGGTTAGGGTTAGGGTTATTTGGTTTAGGGTTAGGTTTAGGCTCAGGGTTAGGGTTAGGGTTAGGGTTATTTGGGCTAGGGTTAGGGTTAGGGTTAGGGTTAGGGTTAGGGTTAGGGTTAGGGTTAGGGTTAGGGTTATGGTTAGTTGGGTTTGGGTTATGGTTAGGGTTATTTTGGTAAAGGTTAGGCTTATGGTTAGTGTTAGGGCTAGTTGGTTTAGGGTTAGGGTTAGGGGTATTTGGTTTAGGTTTAGGTTTAGGGTCAGGTTTAGGGTTAGGGTTAGGGTTATTTGGGCTAGGGTTAGGGTTAGGGTTAGGGTTAGGGTTAGGGTTAGGGTTAGGGTTAGGGTTATGGTTAGTTGGGTTTGGGTTATGGTTAGGTTTATTTTGGTAAAGGTTAGGCTTATGGTTAGTGTTAGGGCTAGTTGGTTTAGGGTTAGGGTTAGGGTTATTTGGTTTAGGGTTAGGTTTATGGTCAGCGTTAGGGTTAGGGTTAGGGTTATTTGGGCTAGGGTTAGGGTTAGGGTTAGGGTTAGGGTTAGGGTTAGGGTTAGGGTTATGGTTATGGTTAGTTGGGTTTGGGTTATGGTTAGGGTTATTTTGGTAAAGGTTAGGCTTATGGTTAGTGTTAGGGCTAGTTGGTTTAGGGTTAGGGTTAGGGTTATTTGGTTTACGGTTAGGTTTAGGGTCAGGGTTAGGGTTAGGGTTAGGGTTATTTGGGCTAGGGTTAGGGTTAGGGTTAGGGTTAGGGTTAGGGTTAGGGTTAGTGTTAGGGTTAGGGTTAGGGTTAGGGTTAGGGTTATGGTTAGTTGGGTTTGGGTTATGGTTAGGGTCATTTTGGTAAAGGTTAGGCTTATGGTTAGTGTTAGGGCTAGTTGGTTTAGGGTTAGGGTTAGGGTTATTTGGTTTAGGGTTAGGTTTAGGGTCAGGGTTAGGAGTAGGGTTAGGGTTATTTGGGCTAGGGTTAGGGTTAGGGTTAGGGTTAGGGTTAGGGTTAGGGTTAGGGTTATGGTTAGTTGGGTTTGGGTTATGGTTAGGGTTATTTTGGTAAAGGTTAGGCTTATGGTTAGTGTTAGGGCTAGTTGGTTTAGGGTTAGGGTTAGGGTTATTTGGTTTAGGGTTAGGTTTAGGGTCAGGGTTAGGGTTAGGGTTATGGTTATTTGGGCTAGGGTTAGTGTTACGGTTAGGGTTAGGGTTAGGGTTAGGGTTATGGTTAGTTGGGTTTGGGTTATGGTTAGGGTTATTTTGGTAAAGGTTATGCTTATGGTTAGTGTTAGGGCTAGTTGGTTTAGGCTTAGGGTTAGGGTTATTTGGTTTAGGGTTAGGTTTAGGGTCAGGGTTAGGGTTAGGGTTAGGGTTATTTGGGCTAGGGTTAGGGTTAGGGTTAGGGTTAGGGTTAGGGTTAGGGTTAGGGTTAGGGTTATGGTTAGTTGGGTTAGGGTTATGGTTAGGGTTATTTTGGTAAAGGTTAGGCTTATGGTTAGTGTTAGGGCTAGTTGGTTTAGGGTTAGGGTTAGGGTTATTTGGTTTAGGGTTAGGTTTAGGGTCAGGGTTAGGGTTAGGGTTAGGGTTATTTGGGCTAGGGTTAGAGTTAGGGTTAGGGTTAGGGTTAGGGTTATGGTTAGTTGGGTTTGGGTTATGGCTAGGGTTATTTTGGTAAAGGTTAGGCTTATGGTTAGTGTTAGGGCTAGTTGGTTTAGGGTTAGGGTTAGGGTTATTTGGTTTAGGGTTAGGTTTAGGCTCAGGGTTAGGGTTAGGGTTAGGGTTATTTGGGCTAGGGTTAGGGTTAGGGTTAGGGTTAGGGTTAGGGTTAGGGTTAGGGTTAGGGTTATGGTTAGTTGGGTTTGGGTTATGGTTAGGGTTATTTTGGTAAAGGTTAGGCTTATGGTTAGTGTTAGGGCTAGTTGGTTTAGGGTTAGGGTTAGGGGTATTTGGTTTAGGTTTAGGTTTAGGGTCAGGTTTAGGGTTAGGGTTAGGGTTATTTGGGCTAGGGTTAGGGTTAGGGTTAGGGTTAGGGTTAGGGTTAGGGTTAGGGTTATGGTATAGTTGGGTTTGGGTTATGGTTAGGTTTATTTTGGTAAAGGTTAGGCTTATGGTTAGTGTTAGGGCTAGTTGGTTTAGGGTTAGGGTTAGGGTTATTTGGTTTAGGGTTAGGTTTATGGTCAGCGTTAGGGTTAGGGTTAGGGTTATTTGGGCTAGGGTTAGGGTTAGGGTTAGGGTTAGGGTTAGGGTTAGGGTTATGGTTATGGTTAGTTGGGTTTGGGTTATGGTTAGGGTTATTTTGGTAAAGGTTAGGCTTATGGTTAGTGTTAGGGCTAGTTGGTTTAGGGTTAGGGTTAGGGTTATTTGGTTTACGGTTAGGTTTAGGGTCAGGGTTAGGGTTAGGGTTAGGGTTATTTGGGCTAGGGTTAGGGTTAGGGTTAGGGTTAGGGTTAGGGTTAGGGTTAGGGTTAGTGTTAGGGTTAGGGTTAGGGTTAGGGTTAGGGTTATGGTTAGTTGGGTTTGGGTTATGGTTAGGGTTATTTTGGTAAAGGTTAGGCTTATGGTTAGTGTTAGGGCTAGTTGGTTTAGGGTTAGGGTTAGGGTTATTTGGTTTAGGGTTAGGTTTAGGGTCAGGGTTAGGAGTAGGGTTAGGGTTAATTGGGCTAGGGTTAGGGTTAGGTTTAGGGTTAGGGTTAGGGTTAGGGTTATGGTTAGTTGGGTTTGGGTTATGGTTAGGGTTATTTTGGTAAAGGTTAGGCTTATGGTTAGTGTTAGGGCTAGTTGGTTTAGGGTTAGGGTTAGGGTTATTTGGTTTAGGGTTAGGTTTAGGGTCAGGGTTAGGGTTAGGGTTATGGTTATTTGGGCTAGGGTTAGTGTTACGGTTAGGGTTAGGGTTAGGGTTATGGTTAGTTGGGTTTGGGTTATGGTTAGGGTTATTTTGGTAAAGGTTAGGCTTATGGTTAGTGTTAGGGCTAGTTGGTTTAGGCTTAGGGTTAGGGTTATTTGGTTTAGGGTTAGGTTTAGGGTCAGGGTTAGGGTTAGGGTTAGGGTTATTTGGGCTAGGGTTAGGGTTAGGGTTAGGGTTAGGGTTAGGGTTAGGGTTATGGTTAGTTGGGTTAGGGTTATGGTTAGGGTTATTTTGGTAAAGGTTAGGCTTATGGTTAGTGTTAGGGCTAGTTGGTTTAGGGTTAGGGTTAGGGTTATTTGGTTTAGGGTTAGGTTTAGGGTCAGGGTTAGGGTTAGGGTTAGGGTTAGGGTTATGGTTAGTTGGGTTTGGGTTATGGTTAGGGTATTTTGGTAAAGGTTAGGCTTATGGTTAGTGTTAGGGCTAGTTTGTATATGGTTAGGGATAGGGTTATTTGGTTTAGGGTTAGGTTTAGGGTCAGTTTTAGGGTTAGGGTTAGGGTTATTCGGGCTAGGGTTAGGGTTAGGGTTAGGGTTAGGGTTAGGGTTAGGGTTAGGGTTAGGGTTAGCGTTATGGTTAGTTGGGTTAGGGTTATGGTTAGGGTTATTTTGGTAAAGGTTAGGCTTATGGTTAGTGTTAGGGCTAGTTGGTTTAAGGTTAGGGTTAGGGTTATTTGGTTTAGGGTTAGGTTTAGGGTCAGGGTTAGGGTTAGGGTTAGGGTTATTTGGGCTAGGGTTAGGGTTAGGGTTAGGGTTAGGGTTATGGTTAGTTGGGTTTGGGTTATGGTTAGGGTTATTTTGGTAAAGGTTAGGCTTATGGTTAGTGTTAGGGCTAGTTGGTTTAGGGTTAGGGTTAGGGTTATTTGGTTTACGGTTAGGATTAGGGTCAGGGTTAGGGTTAGGGTTAGGGTTATTTGGGCTAGGGTTAGGGTTAGGGTTAGTGTTAGGGTTAGGGCTATGGTTAGTTGGGTTAGGGTTATGGTTAGGGTTATTTTGGTAAAGGTTAGGCTTATGGTTAGTGTTAGGGCTAGTTGGTTTAGGGTTAGTGTTATGGTTATTTGGTTTACGGTTAGGTTTAGGGTCAGGGTTAGGGTTAGGGTTAGGGTTATTTGGGCTAGGGTTAGGGTTAGGGTTAGGGTTAGGGTTAGGGTTAGGGTTAGGGTTATGGTTAGTTGGGTTTGGGTTATGGTTAGGGTTATTTTGGTAAAGGTTAGGCTTATGGTTAGTGTTAGGGCTAGTTGGTTTAGGGTTAGGGTTAGGGTTATTTGGTTTAGGGTTAGGTTTAGGGTCAGGGTTAGGGTTAGGGTTAGGGTTATTTGGGCTAGGGTTAGGGTTAGGGTTAGGGTTAGGGTTAGGGTTAGGGTTAGGGTTAGGGTTAGGGTTATGGTTAGTTGGGTTAGGGTTATGGTTAGGGTTATTTTGGTAAAGGTTAGGCTTATGGTTATTGTTAGGGCTAGTTGGTTTAGGGTTAGGGTTAGGGTTATTTGGTTTAGGGTTAGGTTTAGGGTCAGGGTTAGGGTGAGGGTTAGGGTTATTTGGGCTAGGGTTAGGGTTAGGGTTAGGGTTAGGGTTAGGGTTATGGTTCGTTGGGTTAGGGTTATGGTTAGTTGGGTTAGGGTTATGGTTAGGGTTATTTTGGTAAAGGTTAGGCTTATGGTTAGTGTTAGGGCTAGTTGGTTTAAGGTTAGGGTTAGGGTTATTTGGTTTAGGGTTAGGTTTAGGGTCAGGGTTAGGGTTAGGGTTAGGGTTATTTGGGCTAGGGTTAGGGTTAGGGTTAGGGTTAGGGTTATGGTTAGTTGGGTTTGGGTTATGGTTAGGGTTATTTTGGTAAAGGTTAGGCTTATGGTTAGTGTTAGGGCTAGTTGGTTTAGGGTTAGGGTTAGGGTTATTTGGTTTACGGTTAGGTTTAGGGTCAGGGTTAGGGTTAGGGTTAGGGTTATTTGGGCTAGGGTTAGGGTTAGGGTTAGTGTTAGGGTTAGGGTTATGGTTAGTTGGGTTAGGGTTATGGTTAGGGTTATTTTGGTAAAGGTTAGGCTTATGGTTAGTGTTAGGGCTAGTTGGTTTAGGGTTAGTGTTATGGTTATTTGGTTTACGGTTAGGTTTAGGGTCAGGGTTAGGGTTAGGGTTAGGGTTATTAGGGCTAGGGTTAGGGTTAGGGTTAGGGTTAGGGTTAGGGTTAGGGTTAGGGTTAGGGTTAGGGTTATGGTTAGTTGGGTTTGGGTTATGGTTAGGGTTATTTTGGTAAAGGTTAGGCTTATGGTTAGTGTTAGGGCTAGTTGGTTTAGGGTTAGGGTTAGGGTTATTTGGTTTAGGGTTAGGTTTAGGGTCAGGGTTAGGGTTAGGGTTAGGGTTATTTGGGCTAGGGTTAGGGTTAGGGTTAGGGTTAGGGTTATGGTTAGTTGGGTTTGGGTTATGGTTAGGGTTATTTTGGTAAAGGTTAGGCTTATGGTTAGTGTTAGGGCTAGTTTGTTTAGGGTTAGGGTTAGGGTTATTTGGTTTAGGGTTAGGTTTAGGGTCAGGGTTAGGGTTAGGGTTAGGGTTATTTGGGCTAGGGTTAGGGTTAGGGTTAGGGTTAGGGTTAGGGTTAGGGTTAGGGTTATGGTTAGTTGGGTTTGGGTTATGGTTAGGGTTATTTTGGTAAAGGTTAGGCTTATGGTTAGTGTTAGGGCTAGTTGGTTTAGGGTTAGGGTTAGGGTTATTTGGTTTAGGGTTAGGTTTAGGGTCAGGGTTAGGGTTAGGGTTAGGGTTATTTGGGCTAGGGTTAGGGTTAGGGTTAGGGTTAGGGTTAGGGTTAGGGTTAGGGTTAGGGTTATGGTTAGTTGGGTTAGGGTTATGGTTAGGGTTATTTTGGTAAAGGTTAGGCTTATGGTTATTGTTAGGGCTAGTTGGTTTAGGGTTAGGGTTAGGGTTATTTGGTTTAGGGTTAGGTTTAGGGTCAGGGTTAGGGTGAGGGTTAGGGTTATTTGGGCTAGGGTTAGGGTTAGGGTTAGGGTTAGGGTTAGGGTTATGGTTCGTTGGGTTAGGGTTATGGTTAGTTGGGTTAGGGTTATGGTTAGGGTTATTTTGGTAAAGGTTAGGCTTATGGTTAGTGTTAGGGCTAGTTGGTTTAAGGTTAGGGTTAGGGTTATTTGGTTTAGGGTTAGGTTTAGGGTCAGGGTTAGGGTTAGGGTTAGGGTTATTTGGGCTAGGGTTAGGGTTAG